>NW_016107712.1:1556509-1600037 GCF_001604975.1 Cebus imitator
GGTGTTGGGAAAGCTGGCTAGCCATGTGCAGAAAGCAGAAACTGGACCCCTTCCTGACACCTTACACTAAAATTAACTCCAGATGGATTAAAGACTTAAACATAAGACCTAACACCAGAAATTTCTATTTTTTATTTTACCAATAATTTTAAAGCCAGCTTGTTTAATCAAGATCTACTTAAGTGAATGTGCAAATTGCTTGGACTTATTTACTTAATTTATGAATGCAAGTCGATTTATGAATTTACTTAAATTATGAATACAAGTCAATTTGGTAGAGACAACATATATGTACATCCATATAAACACACCTAGAAAGGCATAAATGCACACAAAGACCCAATAGCTTTTACCTTGCAACCCTAGCCATGGTATAACAATACAAACTCACCAGTATACACACTTGTTCACATGGCTGACCCAAAATTTTGGGTAAAGCAGTTTCCATCGCAGTTTAATTTTTAAAGGCCCAACTTCCCCAGACTCCAAAGAGCATTAGGGCCAAAGAGCATAACAGAGAACCACCTCGAGCCTACCAACCAAGTCCATCCCTGCTTAAAACAGCAAAATAAAAGCCTGAATACTCCAATAGCATGACCTACATCTTGCTTTCCCATTCAACAGCAAACTTCGGATTCTAAAGAATATTAGGGCCAAACAGTATTACAAAAGAATATAAGCTTACCAAATTATTTTTGTTTAGTTGGTGTATTAGTCTATTTTCATGCTGCTGATAAAGATATACCCAAGATTGGGCAATTTACAAAAGAAAGAGGTTTGTTTGCCTTACAGTTCCACATTGCTGGGAGGCCTCACAATCATGGTGGAAGGTGAAGGGAAGGAGAAGCAAGTCACATCCTACATGGAAGGTGACAGGCAAGAGGAGACAGAGCTTGTGCAGGGAAATTCCCATTTTAAAACTCATCAGCTCTCATGAGACTCATTCACTAACATGAGAGCCCCCGTGACTCTGTTACCTTCCACCAGGTCTCTCCCACAATATGTGGGAATTCAAGATGAGATTTGGGTGGGGACATGGCCAAACCATATCATTCTATCCCTGGCCCCTCCCAAATCTCATGTCCTCACATTTCAAAACCAATCATGCCTTCCCAGCAGTCCCCCAAAGTCTTAACTGATTCAACATTAATTCAAAAATCCACAGTTTGAGATTTAATCTGAGACTAAGCAAATCCCTTCTGCCTGTGAGTCTGTAAAATCAAAAGTTAGTTATTTCCTAGATACAATAGGGGTACAGGCAATGGGTAAATACAGCTATTCCAAAGGGGAGAAATTTGCCAAAACAAAGGGGCTACAGGCCCCACACAAGTCCAAAATCCAGGAGGGCAGTCAAATCTTAAAGCTCCAAAATGAACTTCTTTAACTCCATGTCTCACATCTAAGTCACACTGATCCAAGAGGTAGGTTCCAAAGGTCCTGGGAAGCTCCACCCAGGGTATTGACTTTGCAGGGTATTGCTTCCCTTCTGGCTGTTCTCACAGGCTAGTATTGCGTGCAGGCAGCTTTTCCAGGTGCATGGTGTAAGCTGTCAGTGGATCTACCATTCTGGGGACTGGAGGACGGTGGCCCTCTTCTCACAGCTCCACTAGGCAGTACCCGAGTAAGAACTCTGTGTGAGGGCTCTGACCCCACATTTCCCTTCTGCACCTTCTGCACCACTTTAACAGAGGTTCTCCATCAGGGTTCTACTCCTGCAGCAAACTTCTGCTTGGCATCCAGGTATTTCCATACATCCTCTGAAATGTAGGTGGAGGTTCCCAAACCTCAATTATTGACTTCAGTGCATGTGCAGATTCAACCTCACATGGATGCTGCCAAGGCTTGGGTCTTCCACCCTCTGAAGCAACAGTCTGAGCTGTACCTTAGCCCCTTTTAGTCATGGCTGGAGTGGCTGTGACGAAGGGCACCAAGTCCCTAGACTGTACACAGCAAAGAATCCCTGGGTTTGGCCCATAAAACCATTTTTTCTTCCTAAACCTCTGGGCCTGTGATGGGAGGACCTGCACAGAGGTCTCTGACATGCCCTGTACACATTTTCTCCACTGTCTTGGTGACTAACATTCGCCTCCTCATTACTTATGCAAATTTCTGTAGCCGACATGAATTTCTCCTCAGAAAATGGGGATTTCTTTTCTATCATATAGGCTGCAAATTTTCTGAACTTTTATGCTCTATTTCCCTTTTAAAATGCAACGCTTTTACCACTGCCAAAGTCACCTGCTGAATGCTTTGCTGCATAGAATTTTTTTCTACCAAATACTCTAAATAATTGCTCTCAAGTTCAAAGTTCCACAAATCTCTAGGGCAGGGGCAAAATGCCACCAGTCTCTTTGCTAAAACATAACAAGAGTCATCTCTGCTCCAGTTCCCAGTAAGTTCCCCATCTCCATCTGAGACCACCTCAGCCTGGATTCCATTGTCCATATCATTATCAGCAATCTGGTCAAAGCCACTGGACAAGTCTCTAGGAAGTTCCAAACTTCCCCACATCTTCCTGTCTTCTTCTGAGCCCTCTAAACTGCTCCAACCTCTGCTTATTACCCAGTTCCAAAGTTGCTTCCATATTTTCAGGTATCTTTCCAGCAGCACCTCAATCCTGGTACCAATTTACTGTATTAATCTGTTTCCTTGTTTCTGATAAAGACATACCTGAGATTGGGTAATTTACAAAAGAAAGGGGCTTATTTGATTTAGAATTTCATGTGGCTTGTAAGGCCTCACAATGACGGAGGAAGTTGAAAAGCAGGTAGGAGCAAGTCACATCCTACATGGATGGTGGCAGGCAAAAAGAGATGGTAGCACTCAAAAAGAGAACTTGCACAGGGAAACTCCCATTTTTAAAGCCATCAGATCTCATAAGACTCATTCACTATTATGAGAACAGAGCCAGAAATAACCACCCCCATGATTCAATTAACTCCCACCAGATCCCTCCCCCAACACATGGGAATTCAATATGAGATTTGGGCCATATCATATAAGTTTTGATTTGTTTTGTTTGGTTTTTGTTTGTTTTGAAAAGGTCTTGCTGTGTCACCCAGGCTGGAGTGCAGTGGCCCGATCTCAACTCAGTGCTACTTCTTCTTCTTGGTTTCAAGGAATTCTCATGTCTCAGCCTTACAAGTAGCTGGAACTACAGGTGAGTGCCACTACTCCTGGCTAATTTTTATATTTTTAGTAGAGACAGTGTTTTGCCATGTTGGCCAGACTGGCCTTAAACTCCCAGCCTCAAGTGATCTGCCCACTTAGGCCACCCAAAGTGCTGGGATTACAGGTGTGAGCCACTGCACCTGGCTCAGTTTACCAAATTCTAATTTCCCATAATTATGTCAAACACTCACAATCAGCAAAACACAATCCAACTGTTACAGTACCAAATAAGCCCCAAGAGTGTCCAAACTTTAACTTCCTATCTCTATATGTTGGGCTTCATCAACCTGCAAACAATAATCCCTTAGGAATTTCCCACATTGAGAGGAGCTGATTCTATCTGGTACCCACAAAAGACACTCACTTACCCAGACTCACCACAACATGCAATTATAAAGAAGTCCCCAAGAGTGTCCATACTAAAACAGGGTGCTTGCTTCCCTCTCTTAGTTGATTAGGATTGTTCAACTTGCAAATGAAAATTCTTTTTAAAATTTTCCAAATGGAGCAGAGGAGATCCTGCTGTCTAGAACCACAAAGACACTCACCCTCAATGCAGATCTAAAATTTCAAAGGCCGTTCTTCCTAGGCAATTAGGAACACAGTAGGGGCCAGGTGCTGCAGGGACAGAGAGAAATCCAAACTCATCTCCAGCCAAAATTAGGCAGGCAGCTGCTTAGGAGAGTTTTTAAGACTTCTGGCCCACGCCACTGAGCCAGGAACAACACATTCCCAGTTAGAGGAAACACCATGGGTTCAGTCTAGGTCCTGTTGCTCACTGCACAGAAAGCAAATCACTGAGACAATGATTATTGCCAAGGAAGAAAGCTTTAATCGGGTGCTGCAGCCAAGGAGATGGGCTATCAGCCTAAAATCCATCTCCCTGACTAAAATTTGAGATTTATAAAGCAGAGAAGAAATGTAACTACATGTGAGAAAACAGGAACTTAGGAGGGTTGAGGAAGTAACCATGATGAATGAGGAGCAAAAAGTTTCACTGGATGAAATGATCTGGTAAATTTCAGTTATCTAATACTTTTTTAAGAGTCTTGGGATCCTTTTTTGAGGAAGGAACTCAAAGAAAACAAATGTAATCTTCAAGCTTTAAGATTAGAAGGGTCAATTTCTATATTTATCCAAAAAATCTTTTTATAGGACTATTGAGTTGGTTTCAATTTCAAAAATATTTAGTAAACTTTTAACTTTTCTTCAAATTTTAATTCGAAATACATATAAAGTAATTATATATTTTCTGTCTTACTACACAAATAAACCTAACAACCTTTCCTAGATGGCTCAAATCTATTATTCAAAGCAGAAGTTATAATATAGCACTGGAAAAATTCTACTACCCCTAGCACTTCTTCAGTAGACAAGGTCATTATCCCTAAGCTACATGGGTCAAATTAATTTATTTTGTCTTACTGTGATGCTTTTAATAATTTTCTCTCCCTTTTGTCATTGATTTCCTCTCAATTACTAGTCTCACACTAACTTTTTCCACCTGAGATTGCCCATTTACAATCTGCTAGTAATCAAAGCTGTCATCATGTCTGTAGCTTAACAAAATGTTATGAATGAAGGGCTGAGAGTTCCTCTAGAGTAAAGTAAAAAGATCCATAAACTTAAACTCAAGTATGTATCTTTTATCACATGCAGGTCTTTTTCTTTTGTAATTCAGCCAGGTTTTTCATCTGCATTCATTAGTTAAGTGATGTTTGGATAAGTGATAATAATAATGCATTATTATTATCTCTATTTTTTAAAAAAGCAGAATCTGACAAAATCATTGCATTTTGTATGTTACAATGTATATTTCTATGACAAGTTAAATCTCTCTTTATTTTTTATTGTACTTTAGGTTCTGAGGTAGACATGCAGATCATGCAGAGTTGTTGCATAGATGCACACATAACCAGGTGGTTTGCTGCCTCCATTCCCCCTTCATATATATCCAGCGTTTCTCCCCACATTATCCCTCCTCAACCTACCCACTCCCCACTGTCTCCCCCAAGCTCCCCCACTTGACCCCAGTGTGTGATGCTCCTCTCCCTGAGTCCACATGTTCTCACTGTTCAACCCCCAATTATGAGTGAGAATATGTGGTGTTTGATTTTCTGCTCTTGGGTTAGTTTGCTGAGAATGAAGGTTTCCAGACTCATCCATGTCCCTATAAAGGACACAAACTCGTTGTTTTTTTAATGGCTGAATAGTATTCCATGGTGTATATGTGCCACGTTTTCTTTGTCTAGTCTATCATCGATGGGCATTTGGGTTGGTTCCAGGTCTTTGCTATTGTACACAGTGCCACAATTAACATACGTGTGCATGTGTCTTTATAATAGAATGGTTTATAATTTTTTGGGTATATACAAGAAAAAAACAAACCCATTCAAAACTGGATGAAGGATATTAGCAGACACTTCTAAAAAGAAGACATATATGAGGCCAACAAACATATGAAAAAATGCTCATCATCACTGGTCATTAGAGAAATGCAAACCAAAACTACATTGAGGTATCATCTCATACCAGTTAGAATGGCAATCATTAAAAAATCTGGAGACAAGAGGTGCTGGAGAGGATGTGGAGAAACAGGAACACCTTTACACTGTTGGTGGGAGTGTAAATTAGTTCAACCATTGTGGAAGACAGTGTGGCAATTCCTCAGGGATCCAGATATAGAAGTTAAATCTCTCTTAAATTAAAAGTCAGTGGAGAGAGATCTCTTAGAAAAAACTTTTACATGGCATATAGTAGGTTTCCATAAATACTTATTGAATGGATGCATGATATGCTGATATTTTGTGTATACCCGTTTATGCATCTATACATATTTTTAATGTGGGTGAGCAGTTTGAACTAGAATGTCATCATAAGAATTCCTTGTTAGTATTAAGGCATTTATATCAAGCATAATACATAACTATGATTTTCTCTAGTCAATTTCTTCCTATCAAAGGTTGAAGATATCTTTTCTTTGTCTACATTTTTTTTCTGAATTCTCAGCTTTACTTTGTAAGTAACCTCTTCATTCTTTCATTTTCATGGTCAGAGTCCCTTAACCAAATGTTCCTTAAAACTGAAAACAAAGCAAAACCCCAAGAACCTTAACATGGGACCACTTTTTAAAACGTAGGCCACAGACATTCCTTGTGATAACTCAAGGGTATCAAAAATTCCTTCCTTGTGCCTAAGTTGTCCGATCTACAAATATTCAGGAGGCTTACTGTAATAACACCTCAATGTGTTTATTAAGACATCACATGGAAAACAGATGGTAACAGCCTAATCTCCAATGACTGCTCAGCATGACCTTGTCATCACCAACTACATGGTTTCATTAATCTTACTTTGTGAACCAACTGTGTAACATCCTATTTCTGGGATATTCACTTAGTGAATTTCTCAGAAAAAAATCACAATCATACAGTATTGAATCAAAAATGGATACTTGAGAAAATTGAAACTTAGGGATTCCTGTGTTATATCTATGTCAAAAATTGACAAAAATTATTCTATGATTATTTAATTGGGCATACAAAAAGTCTAATCAGAAATGTTCTTCAGAATTACACAAAGGGAAGAATGCATGTCCCCATGTTTGAAGACTTATTAATCTCATTTATTTTACTTTGAATACTTATCAAACTGGCTTATTACCATAAAAGAAGTATCCATAAACACTTACGAAATGAATCAAATTTGATCGAAATTTTAAGAAGCTGTGTTTTCAATTAGGCAGGGCGAAAGAATTACCAACAACCAGAGGTTGAGACCTCAGTGCTATCACCTAAAAGGTAAGGCCCTGATGCTCTGGTATTGCCATGCTAGGTCCTCATTTCATTATGAAATCAGCAGTCATTGGCACCATTGACAGAGCAAGCCCATTTTACCATAATCATCTTTCCTCTGTCAATTCTTTCTGTCTCCATTTAAATAGTTTTAAATGTAATCTTTCCAAACTCTGTTGGGGTTATGATGCTGTGAAAAGAATTCACTTTCTCTCTCAAGCAGGCAAGATTTCCATGCTCAGCTACTTGGACTCAGCTGCTATTCCAAGGAGTGAAAATGAAGGGAAGCCCAGGAGAATACTGAACTCAGTCTTTTCCTTCAAAGTGTATACAAATCATTTACCATGGTAAAAGTAAAACAAAGTTTATTTATTCCACTTTTATCATTATTTATTAACCCTTAAAGATTCTTCAAATGCTTCACTTAAAATCTCGAATGTCTGTAGCAAGCCTGTTTCTCCTTGTACATATTCTTTTCATCCATTAAAGTGGCTATCGATTGCTAGTACTTGTTGCTTCCCTTTTTGTCTCTTCACATTACAGACAAGAGGAAAGACACAGGAAAACTGAATACACTTCTTTCTCTTCTAACCTAAGGATCCTATTCTTCCTTATACTCCTGCTTCAAAATGCCTTTTAAGCCTTAAGCTTTAAAAGAATAATTTAAAGCATACTTGGCTATTTATGTGAGATGGAACTATGTGCCACTGAATAATAATTCTCCGAAACACACTGTGGGAACTGCTCCCAGCCCTTTCCTGTCATTCCACCGCTGCTTTGCAAACCAGCAAAGAGGCAGAGTGAGTCTCAGGTTGCAATGAAGTCACAACAGAGTAACAGTCTTTTCATTTCAGCAATTCTTCTGATGCCAACAGTATGGGCAACAGTAACACTTTGTGGTTATATCCCTGGAATCGCCCAGAGACAGGTGGTAGGGAGGTTTACCCTCCTACAACAAAAATGCCCTACTTGTTTATTTGGTATGTACAATCATAAAACATTATTTTCTGGAAGAAGCTAAAAGCTCATCTAGTCCAAACTATTTATTTTGGTATAAAATTATTTTATTTTATAGTTCAAAGTATTTATACTATAGGAAGATTAGAAATATCAACAATCAAAGAAAAGAAACATAAGGTAATCCTAAATTTTACCCCTTAAAAATACTTCACTTCACTTTTTGGAGAAAAATATCTCTGACCATTTTATATATATGTGTCCATATATATGTAATGATATGGTTAGGCTTTGTGTCCTCACCCAAATCTCATCTTGAATTGTAATCCCCACATGTGGAGGTAGGGAAGTGATTAGATTATGGGGGAGGTTTTCTCCATGCTGTTCTCAGGATAGTGAGTGAATTCTCACGAGATCTGATGGTTTTATAAATGGTATCTATCCTGTGCTCTCGCTCTCTGTCACCATGTAAGATGTGCTTTCTTCGCCTTCTGTTATGATTGTAAGTTTCCTGAGGCCTCCGGAGCCATGTGGAACTGTGAGTCAATTAAACTTCTTTCCCAGTCATGGGTAGTATCTTTTTTTTTTTTTTTTTTTTTTTGAGGGGGAGTCTTGCTCTGTCACCCAGGCTGGAGTACAGTGGTATGATCTTGGCTTACTGCAATCTCTGCCTCCCAGGTTCATGCGATTCTCCTGTCTCAGCCTCCCACGTAGCTGGGACTACAGGTGCATGCCACCACATCTGGCTAATTTTTGTATTTTTAGTAGAGATTGGGCTTTATTCTGTTGGCCAGGCTGGTCTCAAACTCCTGACCTCAGGTAATCCACCCGCCTCAGCCTCTCAAAGTGCTGGGATTACAGGTGTGAGCCACCACACACAGCTGCAGGTAGTATCTTTATAGCAGTGTGAGAATGGACTAATACCCACACACAATCATGTGTTACTTAACAAAAGGACTGTGTTGTAAGAAATGCATCATTAGGCAGTTATGTCATCGTGTAAACATCGGCATGTACTTACAAAAACCTAGATAGTATAATGTACTATATAGCTCAGCTCTATGGTTTAGTCTGTTGTACCTTGATTACAAGCTTACACAGTATGTCACTGTACTGAATACTGTAGGCAACTGAAATATAATGGCAAGCATTTGTGTATCTAAACATTGAATTCAGTAAAAAAAAAAAAAAACAGTATAAAAAAATTTAAAATGGTACACCTATACAGGGCACTTATCACAAATGGAGCTTGTAGGACTGGAAATCGCTCTGGAAGTCAGTGAGTGGTGAGTGATTATCAAGGCCTAAACCCTTGTTGTACACTACTCTAAACTTTATGATTAGGCTACATAATTTTTCTTTCTTGAAGAATAAGTTAGCCTTAGCTTACTGTAACTGTTTGGCTTCATAAAATTTTAAATTTTAACTTTTTGGTTCTTTTGTGGTAATGCTTAGCTTAAAACAAAAACACATTGTGCAAAGCCACAAACATATTTTCTTTCTTTATACGCTTATTCTGTAAGCTCTCTTCTACCTTTTCTTTTTAAACTTTTTTGTCACAAAAATAAGTCACCAACACTTATTAGCCTATACCTACAGAGGGTAACTATCATCAGTGTCACTGTCTCCCACATCCACATCTTGTTCCACTGAAAGGTCTTTAGAGTCAGTAACATGCATGGAGCTGTCATCTCCTGTTATAACAATGCTGTCTTCTAAAACATCTGAAGGACCTGCTTGAGGCTATTTTACAATTAATTTTTTTACATCTAAGTGTTAGGAATACACTCTTAAAATACCTATAAAACCTATAATATAGTAAATACATAAACCAGTAACATAGTCATTTATTATCAAGTATCATGCATAGTACACAATTGTATGTGGACTACGGCACAGGCTGGTTTCTACCAGCCTCACTACAGTAATGACACTACAGTATTGCACTATGATGTTACAACAGCCACAGCATCACTGGGTGATAGGAATTTTTAGCTCTATTAGAGTCTTATGAGACCACTGTTGTACGTTTGGTTGGTCCATTGTTGAGCAAAACATCATTATGCAGTGCATGACTGTATATATAAATGTATATGATAGTTTCTTTTACCAAAAATGGAATCATATTATACTTCTACTTTTTGGCCCAGTTAATCTGAGATCTGCCACTACTAGCTGTGTGTCAAATTAGTTAATTGCTGTCTTAATTTCTTCGTCTGTAACATGGACTTTAACAATAGTCCTTATCTCACAGGGCTGCTATGAGGATTAAATGAGTAGATGCATGTGAAATGCTTAAAATAGTATTTTTCTTTTCCTTTTGAGCATGGAGCCTCACTCTGTCACCCAGGCTGGAGTGCAGTGAAGCAATCTCAGCTCACTGCAACCTCCACCTCCTAGGTTCAAGAGACTCTCCTGCCTCAGCCTCCTGAGTAGCTTTTTTTCTTTTTTTTTAATACTTCTATTTTTAGTAGAGACAGGGTTTCACCAAGTTGCCCAGGCTGGTCTTGAACTCCTGACTTCAGGTGAGCGCTCGCCTCAACTTCCCAAAGTGCTGAGATTACAGGCTAAGCCACCACACTCAGCAAAATAGTATTCAATTATACTACAATCTACTATACATTTCCTTACTGTTTGTCATATGAACTATTAATTCCTTAATTATGCAGATGAGAAACATGAAGCTCAAAGAGTATAATTGCCTTGACAAATTGACAGTGTTACTAGCAGAACCAGAATGCCAGGACTTTTCTCAGTACCGTCTCTTCCTAACACCAACAGAACAGCTAGTAGCAAGAGATCCCATGCTGAGAACTTTGCATCCATTAGTTCACATGATCCCAGCAAATAACCTTTTATGATTCTAATCTTATCCATGAAGAAACTAGAACCTATACCAGTTCCAAGTCACCAGGATTTTGCCTAAGAAGTCACAACTAGCAAGCTGCAGAGCCACATTTGAATTCAGGTATTTCTGACTCAGAAGTGCTTGCCTTAAAGCAGGATCCTATGCCTTATCACATGAGGATTTCCTCATGCTAATGGTGGTTTCCTCATGCTGATGGTGATGTGCCAGTAAATCTCTAACAGTCATTAAGATTATCAAGGCAGCATGATTCTCCAATGATCTAACTTATTATAAAGAGACTTAAGTACCATGAAGATTGCAGCAGCCTGACATGCAGCATTCTGACTCAATTCATGATAGATGTTTATTTCTACTTTCTGCCTCGCAGTTCGTCAGGCACACCTGCAACATGAAAATCCCCTCTGTGCCCATATCTCATTCAGTATACCTTCCACTTCCCTTCTAACAGCAACACAAAAAAAAAACCAGTTGCTTTTCACTGAGTTTTGAAAACTGCTGCAGTAACAGAAGTAGAGTGTGGGGATCTTAGATTCTTCTCAAATGGTTAGGGAGGGATTAGAGTATTTATCAGGCCTAAGCTCACCGTGTTCTCCTGAGGCTGTAGGATACATTTTCAGCAAGGCAGGAAGAAGCGGGCATGCTGAAAATGTTGAATAGATTTGTTTATGAGCCAGGACAGAAGGTCATATTTCCCTTTTTGAATAGGAAAAAAATCCTAGGCAATCTTTTTGTTGAAATATGAAATTATTCCATCCTTTCAATTTTTTGCTGCTTTTATGTATTGCTCACTTGTATTTCATAGTGAGTCATGCCTGCAGCAATCCAAGGTTCGTCTTGCTTCATTGTAACCACCTGCTTTTCTCAGCTCAATTGTTGAAAACTTCAAGTGAAACGATAATGTAGGTTTTTACTGATTTCTGTGGCCAAACAAAAGCCTTTAAATGAATGTTGGAAAACTATTGCCAAGTATTTTATCCATAAACACAAAAATTCCAACAAGGGACAACCGGCCACGTAAATATTAGAATTTTACAAGTTCACTTCATAGACTGGTTACAAAAAGTTTACAGAGAATTTTATCTGTACAAACAGTCAGATGCTTCCCTTCTTTAATATCTATTTTTTACTCAGGATAGCTCCTGATAGAAGATGACATTATTCTGCAAAACACTTTGGATAATGTGATCATTAAATTTATGTCACCTTGACTAATCTAAGTGATGCCCAAATAGGGTTAAATATTACTTTTGTGTATGCCTGGGAAGGTGTTTCCTGAAGAAAATAGGCTGAGTAAAGAAGATCACCCTCAGCAATGTGGGTGCATATGATTCTAATCCATTGAAGGCCCAAATACAGCAAAAACAAACAAACAAACAAACAAACAAAACGGTGAGTTTACTTTATCTGTTAGAGCTGGGCCATCCACCTTCTCCTGCCCTGAGACATCAGTGCTCTTGGTTCTTGGGCCTTTGGACTCTGACCAGGACTTATGCTACTGACTCTCCTGGTTCTCAGGACTTCAATTTGTACTGAAATTACACCACTGGCTTTTCTGGGCCCCCGGTTTGCAGGGAACAGACTGCAGGACTTCTCAGCTTCCATAATCATGTGCACTGATCCCTCATAATGAACATCTTTCTGTATATCTATATATAATATTGGTTCTCTCTCTCTGGGGAACCTTGACTAATGCAGGAAATAATGACAAACCCAAGGAAGCAGACGGGATAATAAGGATTTGAAAAAGTAACTATTTATCATCCTACATATTCATCCACCCAATTAGCTCTAGAATCAGTTAGCATAAACTGATAAGAGGATAAGAGTATGCTGGAGGAAAGCAGTTCAAACCAATCTGTCAGATAACGTTATTTCTTCAAACTGTGAAGATTAAATAAATACAATCATGGATGTAAATATATGTATGTAAATGTAAATCATGTATGGAAATGTAGGTATGTACAGTGCTGAACACAGATGCTGAGAAATAGTTAATTATCTTTTCCCTTAACATTTACCTTATGGAGGTTAACATATTTAGAAATCCGGTGAAAGATGTAGATGTTCTCCCCCAAACATACCCAGAAGCATTTGCAGCTCAAAATTTTACTAGCGGGATAAGGGACATAGATCTAAAGCCCATCCAAGCAACACTGATAAGAACTTATATAGTCCATAGATAAGGAGAAGAAACAAACTACTCCCCTCAAGAAGCCTTCCCCTAACTAACTGCTATTCTTTCTATAACCCGGTCATGGGAATTAACATTCTCATTCCAGCCTGCAAGCTTTCCCCATAGTATATAAACATTTGGAAACACTAGAATGTGCTAACAAAGTTGCTACAGTTAAATTTTAGAATGTCCTCTGGGGTTCAATTAAATTTAAGAAATATCTATTTTGTGAATCACTAATAAAGTTGTACCAAGTGTTTTCTCAAAATTCTTTTTGTGCTATGAGTCTGAGATTCTGAGAATATTTGGTTTATATTTTGCCTCTACTTTACATATTTACAAATGTGTTTTTCTAGTATAAGATACTTTATGTCATATATCATTTGTTTAAGCATTATGATGTTTAAAGTTCAGATCTGTTTTATAGCTCTCTTATCATTAGCTCTAATATATTGCATGAGTTTAAAAAAAGCTAATTCAAGAAATATACATGGACCGGCACTGCAATTTTTAATCCTAGAGTCTGCATTATTTTTGTGCTTAAGAAAGTTAACTTGGAGTTCTTTAACTCTCACGAGACTTAAAATTGCCAGGGAAACAAATGAACACAAATCTCCACAGGCTTGTTTTAGGGTTTGCCATAAAAAAATAGCATGAAAAATACACACACACACACACACACACACACACACACTCTCTCTCTCTCTCTCTCTCTCTCTCTCTCTCTCTCTCTCTCTCGCTATTTATTTTGGTTTAGATCCAAATATGTGTATGGCTTTTGTTGGAATGCTCAAGTCAAGTTGAATTCACCCAACTACAAGGGTACCTTACAATTCTGGATAATTAGAGTTGTTTTTCCACCAAGTAGCTAAGAATTAAGGGGCTGATTCCAACCTAAACCCTGCAACTAATTGTGTGCTAAGTAAATTATCTAACCTTTCCAGATATTCATTATCTCATCCACAACATAAGAATATTTTAAAGGGGGTTTTCATTCCCCTTAACCTCTAAACTACAGACTCTATATAGGTAGTTCAGTAATTAGCCAGTTGCAGAAAATAAACTGACGATGGTTGACAGTGTGTATCATTTGCCTTCTGGTGGATTACACCATTGATGAGCTGGTAAACTCACCGCCAGGGAGAGGAGGGAAACCCTGATCTGTGACATTTGCCAATTTCGATGGTGTAAATATTCCCATCATTGCCAGTTTCAAGCTGCCTATGTGATGTGAATTTACACAAAGTTCGGAAGATATCTACAAATTCAATTCTCAGGAACTGGTATGACCACATTCCCAGGACACCTGTGACTCCATGTTCGACATTCAAGTCTTAGTCTTAAGCTACAGATGAAAAATATTTGTTATCAGTTTAAAAGGATGCCTTAGCAAGAAACCAAGCCAAAGCTTTGCTGAGAAACATTTTCCTATTTGGATGAAAAGATACACAGTACCCATTTGTTTTGGCCTTGGGGAAATAAAAGTGCAAACTAATATCCCTAAATGAAATGCACAAAACAAATCTCAGTTTCACTTCCTGCTAAAGTAGGTTGCAAGTTTGCAAATTCTCATTCAACACAGGAGCTCAAGTAAGTCCTTTCAATCAGATTGGCTAGCAATATTTCCCTTAACATCACACTAAATTTACACAAAATAAAGTTGAGAAACAACCTAAATTTGGAAAAGTTTCAAATGAATAATTCAATTGAACATATGCAGAAATCTGCAGAAAACAGATCTTTTTTCCCTGAAGGCATCATTAAGATCTTGCCAGACCTTCACCATTTATAGTATCAGCCATATTTAGAGTATAGAGAAACTTTGAAGAAAAGATGTATTTGTTACCCTTGGGACCTCACAGAAAGGAGACGCTTAGAAAAAAAGGCTTACATGTACATAGTTTATTTCTGAAAGTGATCCCATGGAAGAGAAGTAGCAAATAGGAAAGAATGTAAAGAGCAAGAAGGAAAACCAGTAGAGGGGTATGATATCAAGCTGTCTAATGTTCTGGGCAGCTGGACCTCTCAACTCTCAGCACACAAAGTTTGCCTCAATTTTTTCTTCCCTATGGCTGGAATGCACACATTTATTCAGCACCTTTTCTACCACAATTCAAGAATTGCCACTGTGGGATATATATACATACATATGTGTGTATATATATATGTATACACATATATATATCACACATGAATATATACACATATATTTCACATATACATATATACACACATATATATCACACACATATATATATATGAAATTATTAGCATAATCATCATTGCAAACATTTCCATTACCCCAAATTTTCTTCATGCCACTTTGCCAACCATCCTCCTTCTACCTGTCATTACTACGCAATTGCTGACCTATTTTAGGTCAGAATAGGTTACATTTGTGTTTACATACATCAATTATTTTTGTCAAAAATGAATATAATTTGCCTAGAAGTTTTTAACAAAGCAGTCATTAATACATGTCATGTTTGAAACTGGCACGTTCAATCCTAACTATTAACAAATATTGTATGGGCTGTATTATTTTTACAATTCCTTGCCTTCTTTCTCCTGATAGTTTTGGGGCCTTCAAGAACAATAAAAACAGCTTAAACATGTGACTTTTACCTTAAAGACTGACATTTTAAGAGCAGCCTAACCTATTGCTATTCAAATTTATTTCACTTTTTATTTTGCTTACACTCAGAGGCAGATTCACTAAATGGTTCAACAATCAAAAACAAGTGTGCTCAGTTGATTAAAGCTCATTTTAGATAATTTTAAAAACTTTTTTTAGGAGAAAATAAATACCCTAAGGGACCATCTCTTCTGAGATGTTTGCAGAAAACCTGAAGATGGAGGCCAAATATTGGAATATTTTAAGGGATAATTTTTTAAAGGGAAGTTTATTCTGCACATATACTTATGGAGATAATGGTCTTTTTCAAAATTAAAAAGCAAAATTAAAAGGTATCAAATAAAGGCTGTTCTCTTTTAGGCTTATATTTTCAATTGAGAATAAATCAATATTCATAATCTTTGTTCATAGGCCTTAGTAAGTTAAATAAGGAAGGTATATATTAAATCATTTGGTTCTTTCTATATTAACTGTCCTTATAGCCTAGAAGGATTTCTGCGTTTGACAATAAAGACACCATAGATGTTCATGAAAACTCACTCACCACACTTATGCTTATACGTACTTTACATATTTAAGGCTCTAAAATAAATACTTGCCACTATAGCCTGCCTTTCTACATCAAGAAAAGTTACTAACAAGTATTTTAGAAATGAAAGTCTAAAACTTAGGGACTAGGAGGAAAACAAGAAAGAAAAGAATTAAGGGAGACTGCTGTAACATCAAAAAAATAGGACTTGTTTATTATGAAAGATAAATGCTTTATAATCATATTTAGCCAATATTCTATACTGTATAAATTTTTTCTTTTGCAGGTTGCCTTTTTGGCAAATTTTCTTACAACATTTTCTAACAGGATTAATAAGCAGTGGCAATCAAAACCAATAAAGTACATGAGTTTTATGTACATTCTTCTTATTGCAGATAGACCATCCAGGCTGCTAACTATATAAAGCACTATAAAATTATTGTTTGATAAATAAGTGGAAACTATAAATCAGTTGTATATGAATGGCATCATAGAGTGGTTTAAAAATTCACTTGGAAAGGATGCAGATCTGGGTTTGAATGCTAGTTTTATATTCTCCAATCTCTGTGACCATGGCAAGATTTCTTAACTTCCATGGATCTCCATTATGACACATGGGTAGGGATAGAATAAGGATTAACAGTATCTTTCCCACAAGTATGCTATGATATTCAGTGACATAACTAGAGCCTGGCACAAAAGGGCAATGTATCAAGCTGACAGTATTAACTGATTTTTTTGCTGCTGTTTTATTATTCAAAGAAGCACTAAAATCCTGTCACTTGAAAGGAGGAGATTTCACTTATTACATAAAAAAATATTTTAAAGATTCCCAAGGGATTTTTAAAAATCAAGATTAATATATTAAAAAAATATACAGCAGGATCCAGGACTTGGGTTGACACTTAAGATGGTCTATCTCTGAAGAGAGCTGAACCAGCTGCTTTCACACAGAATCTTCCTTTATCTCTGCCTGAACTTTCTTGATACTTGGTGACATCCATCTATATGTCATCCTTCATCATAAAATTCCTACTCACTGCTGTGATTACACCCTTTTCTTTATTCATAGACTCTCAAAATTCATGAAAACCCCAAAATCACTGTCAAGAGATTCAGGAGAATGTTTTTTTTTTTTTTTTCTGTGTGCAGCTGAAGAGATTGATTGTTTTTGTTGTAATGAACAATTGCAAGAATTTATATTTTTAATATGTATTTTTCAGAAGAAATAAGTTATTTTGTCAGCATGTTTTTGAGGTAAATAAATGTTGTAATTCTACTATCCAGGAGACTAAGAATGAATATAAGAATGCAATTATCTTGCCAAGGTAAAATGACTTTCCCTTTTCTCATTAACTCTCCAGTATAGGCTTATCTTTAGGCATTTAGAGGGCAGGCAGATCCCACCTTGTGGGTGTTTTATCGAGGTGAGCCCAGTTTTAAGGCAGCACAATGGAATCTTAATGGCAAAAAATAATTACACAGGAAAAAATGCATTATCTTGTTTTCTAAATATTTCTTCTTGGGATCATTTTATGTATGAGCTTTTTTCAGGATTAATTCTTAGGGCCTATCTTTCTTCACTGTTTCAATAATGTTACTCATATATAACTCTCCAATAATAGCAAAAATATTAATATCCCAAAATTATGAGACATTCATTAGTTTCTCACATTTCTAATGGATATATATCAATAATTTGAGAAAAAAATCCCTTTACTTAAAAGATTCCTTACTTTCTTCAGGGCAAAGAAGTAAAGGGCTATCAAATCAACTCCCAGGACATGAAGAAATATTTCCTTTTCACCACAGATCCTAAAGCCTAAGTAATTAGTGCTAGCTTTAAGTTTGAGACCCATCACAAAAATGCCTGAAACTGCAAAACCAAATGTGATCTCTCTTTTCATCCAGGTTTGGAAATATCTACATGAGACTTCTTATCAGATACAGTTTTGTACCAGAACAGAGAGATGCTTGAAAGGAAAAGAAAGGGATGAGGTAAGTAAAACATTGATTAAAAGAACCTATGTTGCAAGGAAATTGGCAGGTTTTTTGTTTGTTCTGAAAAAAGACAGATGTATCTTTAATGAGTTTATTTCTATTTCAATCTCAGAAACTACTTTCCATGTCTTAAATGACAAAATGAAAAACATAAGTCACTGAGTAGCTCGCAGTGAAATATACACTTTTTTTCAGAATAATTATCCAGAACATAAATCTTTTTTTTTAATACTTTAAGTTTTGGGGTACATGTGCAGAATGCACAGGTATACATGTGCCATGGTTGTTCGGGGCATCCATCAACCCATCATCTATATTAGGTATTTCTCCTAATGCTACCCCTCCTCTAGCCCCCCACTACAGGTCCCAGTGTGTGATGTTCCCCTCCTTAAGTCCATATGTTCTCATTGTTCAACTCCCACTCATGAGTGAGAACATTCAGTGTTTGGTTTTCTGTTCCTGTGTTACTTTGCTGAGAATGGTGGTTTCCAGCTCCATCCATGTCTTCACAAAGGACATGAACTCATCATTTTTGATGGCAGCATAATATTCCATGCCCATCAATGAATGATAGACTGGATAAAGAAAACGTGGCACATATACACATTCCGTTTTCTTTATCCAGTCTATCATTCATTGATGGGGATTTGGTTGGTTCCAAGTCTTTCTTATTGTGAACAGTGCCACAATAAACATACATGTGCATGTGTCTTTATAGTACAATGATTTATAATTCTTTGGATACATAGCCAGTAATGGGATTGCTGGGTCAAATGGTATTTCTAGTTCTAGATCCTTGAGGAATCTCCACACTGTCTTCCACAATAGTTGAACTAATTTATACTCAGCAGTGTAAAAGTTTCCCTATTTCCCCATATTCTCTCCAGCTTCTGTTGTTTCCTGACTTTTTTTGTTTTATGAGATGGAGTATTGCTTTGTTACCAGGCTGGAGTGCAGTGGCACGATCTTGGCTCACTGCAAACTGTCTCCTGGGTTCAAGCGATTCCCCTGCCTCAGCCTCCTGAGTAGCTGGGACTACAGGAAGGTACCACCACATCCAGCTAAGGTTTTGTATTTTAGTAGACATGGGGTTTCACCATGACCAGCATGGTCTCAATCTCCTGACCTCGTGATCCGCCCACCTTGGCCTCCCAAAGCGCTAGGATTACAGGTGTAAGCCACCACGCCTGGCCTTGTTTCCTGACTTTTTAATGATCGTCTTTCTAACTGGCATGAGATAGTATCTCATCGTGGTTTTGATTTGCATTTCCGTAATGACCAGTGATTATGAGCTTTTTTTTTCATGTGTTTGTTGGCTGCATAAATGTCTTTTTTTTTTGAGAAGTGTCTGTTCATATCCTTTACCCACTTTTTGATGGGGTTGTTTTTTTCTTGTTGTTTAAGTTCTTTCTAGCTTCTGCATATTAGCCCTATGTCAGATGGATACATTGCGAAATTTTTCTCCCATCCTGTAGGTTGCCTGTTCACTCTGATGACAGTTTCTTTTGCTGTGCAGAAGCTCTTTTTAAAATTTAAAAGCTTACACCGTAAGATTATACTTTTGTCCTCCACTCTAAACATCTAGCAATAGTGGATGTTAAGTAAATCTAAACATGAAATTGTGACAACATTAAAAGTAAACAAAACAAACAGAAAAATATGTGGCAGTCAAGGTCCTAGCAGGATACAGATGTCACCCTCCAAAGGCTTAACCTGTAAAAAATTAAATAAAGAGCTCATGTACGAAAGTGTAGTCAGGATTAAGGGAATCAATAGGGAGGATCATTCACCCTGGGACAGGCAACAGGGGAAGGAAGCCTGAAGGGTGAGAATAGAAGGGAGCAATGATACCAGTTGTGGGTGGGAACCAAAAATTTCTTAAAAATAAACTTATTAACACTGAGCCAACTTTGTCAAAATTGAATACCTTTTATTATTTTTAAACTGATAATTATGGGTACTGTAAACTAAGACAAATGTAATTCGTGCTACCTCGAATATTCTAAATTTTACTGTGAAGCCTTCATTTGTCCCAGTCCATTGTCTTTCATATTATAGCACACCAACCATTTTACTTTCTTTTTCCCTTTTATAGATGAAAACCAAACCCATTATCCTCCATGCACATTTATATCTTTGCATCTATTGAATTTACTAAAGTCTCTATTACCAATATTAGTCTTTTTAGCTGAAAGATGATATATTTCCTTGCTTCAAAGACACCATCATTTGTAAGACATACTTTCCTTTTCTTGAGGTTAATTTATGTATGTATGTATGTGTGTGTGTATACACACACTCACACACACACACATATATATTTTATTTTAAGTTCGGGGGTACATATGCAAGTTTGTTACATAGGTAAACATGTGTATGGGGGTTTGTCATGCAGGTTATTTCATTACCCAGGTATTAAGCCCAGTACCTATCAATTATTTTTCCTGATCCTCTCCTCTCTCCCACCCTCCAACCTCTCACAGGCCAGTATGTGTTCTTTCCCTCTATGTGTCTATGAGCTCTCATTTTATCTCCCACTTATAAGTTATGACATGTGATATTTGCTTTTCTGTTCCTGCATTCATTTGCTAAGAATAAATGTCCATCAATGATAGACTGGATAAAGAAAACATGGTACATATACACCATGGAATACTATGCAGCCATAAAAAAGAATGAAATCCTCTCCTTTTCAGGGACATGAATGAAGCTGGGAGCCATCACCAATATTAGTTCAACTATTAACTGAAGTTACTGACTTCTGTCACAGGACAGAAAATACTACAAAATAAACAGAGTTGTCCATCACATGTAAGCACATTAGCAGAACAAAGTTATGAAAACAACTGCACACCACTACACACATCTAAGTATGGCAGACTAAATTATTGGTCCCATTTCTTCACTACTTTGTTGTAATCATTTACTTTCACATACTTGCCACATCTTCATGGTGAGGCAAAGTGCATTTTTTCATCCTGTCATTTGGGATTGACCACACCACATAGCTTTGGCCATTGAAGTGTTAGTGTGCTAACTCAAAGGATAAATGCTTGAGGGGAAGGATATCCCATTCCCCATGATGTACTTATTTCACATTGCGTGCTTGTATCAAAACATTTCATGTATCCCATAAATATATAAACCTACTATGTATCCACAAAATTTACTAAAAAATAAATCTTAAAAAAAGGTTAGTATGCATGAGATAAGCAGAAGCTTGAAGTATTCTTTCACAGTTGAGCATGCTCTCTTACACTCCAATGATCCACTATTAGAAAAACATGCCCCAGGTAGCCAACACCCTTTCAGTCTATACCCCAGAACAAAATGATTGCCTTATGGAACTTGAAGCATGAATTCCAGAGCTGAGAGTCCAGCCTAACTCAGCTTATGTACAGCCTACCTGCAGACATATGATCATGGAAATAAATATTTAACTCTTTAATCTACTGAGTTTTGGGTTAGTTAGACATGCAGCATTATTATGGTGATGCTTGGCTGAATCATGGTACAGTCATTTACATGCTTTTCTCATTTGCAAAGGTTAATAACAAACATGTACAACTAATACAAGCTAATACAAAATATATTTTTAATTTACTAGCTGATGGCCACTTTTTATTATACAAAATTTCTATGGCATTAGTGTATTTTAAATAATTAGTTTGATTGATTTGTAGGATTGTAAGAAGTTTAAAACATTTTGGAAAATTTCTTTTTAAATTTTAGTTTAGATTTACATTTAAGTCTTACTTAGACATATCACTGGCACATAATGTGACCCATTATAGTAGTAGAAAGTTAGAAGTTTCAGAAAAATTAACCTTTGTAGGTGAGAGCAAATAAACATGTTTTATATAAAATTAAACATTATTAAAAAATAGAAAGTTAATGTAATTTTCTTCACACTGTAATGAAATCAAAGAAATGGTATATATTGTTTTAAATCAAAATTATTAAACCAATATAAATTATCCAGTTATTCACCTGGATAAGTAATATTGCCTTAATTATTTATTTTACATTTATGCCAAAAATATATTTTTAAAATTCTTTAAAGTTTATTTTTAAGAAGTGAAGTTTTTAGTTTGGGGTTTGTTTCCTGCTATTTTTTTCTGATATCAATCGCATTCTGTGCTTCTCATCCTACAACTTAGCAATCAAAGTCATGTTTTAAAGTTCTCTATTTCCCTTGAGTTATAGCCCAACAAGCATTTTAAAGATCTTTTATGTTCCTGGAAATTTATGAATTCTCTCATTTTAAATTTATCTAGTTAGTCTCAAAAGACCAGTGAAAACATGAGCTCTGTTAAGTTTAAACAAATTTATAATCTAATTCATCTATTTGTCTTTGGAGATAGGTTATTATATATTATTCTATTTGTTTACAAAATATTTTCCATCATGTAATGAAGTATTGTTGTCAAACTCTCAGGCAAACTAAAGAACTCTGTGGAAATTTACAGTTTTATTTTTCCCTGATATTATGTGTTGTTTTTGGTATCACCTGTTCAGTCAGACTGAGTGGTCATGCTAGGGATACAGCTGGAAGTTTATTAACTTGTTGGCATGTAAAACTTTCCCTCACAACTTGATGTGAAGCATTCACATATTTCTTTTGCACTTCTTTATTTGTAAGAGAGAAGAGAGAAATGTCATATACTCAGAAATCTAGTTTTCTATGAGTAATGGAGCTACAGAAAAGCTAGAAGCCATTTTTTAAATCTGAACACACTCAGGTTAACTTTTTAATATTATGTAGAAAACATGCAAAGCCCTCTTTCAGATACCCTTTCTTTCCCAAGTCATTCAGGCATATGAAAAGTTGTTCAAACACATTATTTCAGGGAAATGCATATTAAAGGTCTGATGAGATACCACTTCTCACACATTAGAATGGCTAAAATTAAGAAGACTGTCAACATCCAAACTTCCTGTTGCAAGTGATGTAACTGAAACACTGATAAATATCTAGTGTGAGTGTACAATGGTACCATCACTTTAGTAAACAGTTTATCAGCTTCTTATATAAAAGGCACACCTACCAATTGATACAGTATTTCTGCTTCGTTTACACAAGAATGTTAAAACAAAATAAAATAAAATAACTAAAAATGTTTATATCAGTTTAGTCATAAAAAACACTAAATTGGAGACATCCTGGGATTCCATCAACAGAAAAATGAGTGAACAACCTGTGGTATATTTATACAGTGGGAAACTGCTCAACAATAAAAAGAAATGAATTACTAATGTGACATGGATAAATTGCAAAAGAAACACACACATATATAAAACTCAAGAAAGGCAAAACAAGCCCATGGTAATAGAAATCAGAAAAGTAGAGTACATTGCTTGTCTTTCTGGGATGAGGGGGAATTATTGACGGTGATAAAATTTTTTTTATCACACATATAGTTCTTTTGTCAAAATGCCTGAATATCTATGCCTTTTATTAAACGTAAAGTAAACCTCAATTTTTATTTTTAAAAAGTCTATTATAGAAAATATAAAACTCAGGATACTCTTTACCTCTGAGAGAGATAGAAGAATAGGCTAGAAAAGGACTACTCACTGGCCAATACTGGAACTTTCTAAGTTTGTAAATGAGGTAATATGTTCATAGATGTTTATTGCTATGCTATGTAATATACATAAGTTATATATATATTGAGTTGCCTTTATCAACTATAATATTTTACAAAACTATTTTTCACTTTTCTGGCAATTTTTTTTTTTAATTTCAGAATTTCAAAATAATCTTTGGTAGAACTCTTGTAAAACCAAACGTCCTTGAGTTTGCTTTGGAATACTGTTAGCTGGTGAATTAATTCTTTTAAAGGTATGGAACCATACAGACATTCATTTCTTCAGTCAGTTTTAGCAGATATCTCTTTCTAGAAAGGTATATATTTTATCTAAGATTTCAAATGTATTGACACAAAGTGCTGACAGTGTCCTTAATCTTTTCAGAGTCTACACATTTTTTTCATTTTATTCTTAATAATACTTTTTAATTTTTTCTGCCTTTGTCTTTTTATTTACATATCCTCCTAGAAAAATTATAAATTTAATTCTTTTTGGCTTTGCTGATTCTTTCTCTTTTCTACTTTAGTAATTTCAAATCTTTTATTCATCATTTCCTTTCTTCTTTTTTTTGCTCCTTGGGTTGGACGTTTGACTCATTAATTTCAAACTTTCCTTTTTTATATTATAAGTATTAATACTTTAAATTTCCCATAGGTTCTGATTTGGTTATATCTCATCACTTTTTATGTGTAGTTTTTTTCATTATTATTTACTTACAAATATTCTCTAACTTACATGGTGATTTTTACTTCTAGGATAAAAACTTTTTTAGATTTTTAAGGCAAATTATTTTCTGGTTATGTTTTGTTATTCTTCCTTAATCAATTGCAATGTGGTAGTAAGATATGGTTTGTATGCTAAAATTATTTAAAAATATTGAGACAATTTTGTAGAAGTTGTGTATATTCTGCAGATATAGGTTTCTATATATGTCCATTGCACAAACCTTGACATTTTTGTTGCTCTTATTTTCTGAGTTATTATACCTGAGATAAAGGCAAAACAAAAAAATTCATTTATTCAGTGAATTACTATTTACCTGTGAGATATTAATTCAATTAACATTCATTGAATTTCTATTATACGTTTCAGACTACACTCAATGATCAGGGCATAAGATCTTTTATTCCCTAAAGATGTATTTAAAATGTTTGTCTGGTATTACAATGGAAAGTCAAATAATATAAATGAATACATATAATATCTGTTACAAGTGATATAAATGTAAGTTCACTCAATGAAATCGCAAAGGTGGGACTAACTAAATCTCAGATAATCTGGGAGGTCTTCCCAAATGAGGAAATATTTCAAGCTAGATCTTAAAGGACGAATAGAAATTCTGAGAACTGGAGAAATAGAAAGCAAAGGGAAAAGGCATTTTAGGTGCAGAAAATGTGCTGGATATTAGAGAAATGGAGAGTATAAGCACACAGGTAAGACATGATGTGCTTGTGAAGCATGATAGGAGAGACAATGGAACTTTTATGTAAGAGTGTAACTGTGGATTCAAGAGTCAAAGGCATTTGAAGATAAGATGAAAGACCCACAGGAGAAATCAGCACTATTGGTTGAGAAGGTAAAGTTTGGGCTATGTTCTAATGAGAGGAGGCTTTGGAAAGAGCAAGAGGCAAACAAAGAGCATTTTAAGAAATACTGGTAGGAGAGCAAAAGCTGGAGCATATTTAATTAGTCCCTTGGCATTTGCATTGGAAAACAATAAAGGAAAAGTTTTTATACAACTAGAATAGAACTGGGGATATCATAAATACCATGCTGAAGAGTTGATAACTGTTCTTGTAGGTTCTGTAAGTATTATAATTGCTAAATTTATAATACACTTAATTTACGTACACTTTTACAAATAAAAATATCCTACATGAATTAGAAATATTTTATGTTCTTTAAAAATGATAACCGAGATATCTCTTACTATATATAATGATGGATATGTTAATTTGCCTGATTATACTGATCCTTTCACCTATTTATAATTTATATTATAACATCATGTTCACCAGTCATGGTGGCTCACACCTGTAATCCCAGCACTTTGGGAGACTGACAAAGGAGGATCATTTGAGTCCAGGAGTTCAAGACCAGCCTCTGCAGCATAGCAACACTCCATCTCTATTTTAAAAAAAATACAAAAATTGGCTGCCTTGATGGCAAGTACCTGTAGTCCCAGCCTGGGAGGCTGAAGTGGAAGGTTTGCTTGAGCTCAAGAGTGCAAGGCAGCAGTGAGAAAGGATAGTGCCATTGCACTCCAGCCTGGGTAACAGATCAAGACCTTGTCTCTAAACAACAACAACAAAAGCTGTGCTGTATCCTTAAATAATATACAATAGAAACTAATAAAAATAATACCTATATATTGTTAGGGAGAAATATTAGAAAAATAAAATGGGGCAGGGATAGGTTCTACAGATCAATGGTCTTCAAACTTCCACATACATATATCTGAAGGTGTTTTTCAAAATTTAAAAGGCTTAAAATGTTTTATTTTTCAGCATATTGCAATATTAAATCTTCTAATTGAATCTAATTGCTATTAATATAAAATCAGATTATGAGTTTGAAAAATATGAAATATGCATAGTAAGTTTTTATTGGAAATGTAACTAAAAACAAATGAAGAATTTTTCAGTTTGTTTATAGATTTGTGACTACTGCTAGAATTTTTTAATATTTAGATATTTACATAAATAAGTTAATTATAATGGGAGAAGTTTGTTATAGCAGTGTTGGGTAATTTATTGAACACTTTCAGAGATATATATCACAAATCACATAGTGAACATTCAACAAAAGATATTTTTAATGATTTACCAGTAGACAACCAATTCTTGCTTTTAAAGGAAAATAGAAACCATCTGAATCACCAAATGATTTCTTAGTCATTGTGAATCATTCACTTTTTCAATTTCTGGGAAATATACCAAAACTAAAATTAAGAAAAAAAAAAAACACCTTACCAAGACTTACCAAATAACTATTGATTCCATTTCTAACTCATCTGCTAAAATTGCTATATTATCATGAAAGGGTTGGAAATATCAAAAAGTTGTTACTTTTAAATACACACTTTCCAGCGCATTACATATTAAGAAATTACTTAACTTGCAACCTAAATCTGTATTTTTCAAAAGCATGGAATTACAGATTTAGATCACTGAATTATAAAATGTTTCCAATAAATATAACGGACAAATGCAGTCCTCACTGTCAAACCAATAAAACTTGTTTTCAATTATGTAAAGTATAACTTCATTTTTCAAGTAAAATAACATTTTAATAAAAATCTCCGTGAAAATATATCACTTCAAATTCCATCTCCAAGAACGATAGATCAGGAAGGCAGACACAGATTGGATGTCTGGGTGAAACATTTATCGATGCTCTCTGCTCAGCTATCTCAGATGTTTCTAAGTTTTAAGTTAAAGACATATCTTTCTTTCATAAAGAATAAAAAGGGTAATTTGTATAAAGGAATATGATAAAGAATAATTGGCATGATTTTTACCAATTTCAGAAAAATTATTTTTAGAAATAGGTACATTTTTATTTTTAAAAATTTAGGAAAAATAAGAAAGCTTAGAACTGGGGAGTAGAATTTTTTAAATTGAGGTTGACCATTAGCAAAACCAGGACACTATGTGAGTAAAAAAAAGGGATGATGATAACAGATAATATGTCAGGCATAAAAAACAGGCATAAATCAGGACTATATGGGGCAAACCAGGATGTGTCTAGAAACCTCACTCAAAACTCTGTGTGCCAATGCAAATTATGGAAAGTCTTCATGTGCCCCAAGAGATACACATATATAATTTTGTACTGCTGCCCAAGCTACAGAGTTGAGAGTCTCTGCTAACATTTATTTGATGAATATCATAACCCATTTATTTGAAGAATATCATAACCCAGAAAGGAAGGGTATTATGTGCTTTACATATATTATTTTAGGTAATTCTTACAACAAAATTGTGTTTATATGCGTGTGTGTGTGTGTGTGTGTGTGTGTGTGTGTATGCTTTCATTGTCCTTATTTTAATATGAGGAAAATGAAACATAGTTAGACTTTTAAGAATATGTTCATGTTTTCATAGCTACAAAATGATTTGATCCTAAATCTCTCAATCATCAGAGTTCTAAGACTGTGTTCTCTACTAAACTCTACTGTGAGGTTATTAAGTGGTGTCAGAAAACGTAGTCATAAAGTAAGGGAGAATGGCACTTTATCTGTCTTCATTGCAAAAGATTTATTTTGCTAGTTCATTCTTTTATTCAGATTTTCATATTATTTATTCTATTTAATTCATACACAAAGACCCTATTATATACCAGATGCTTTTGTTCATGTATACCACTGTCTGGGGTGATAGTTTTTACATTTTCTTATTTTTTTTTCTTTTTGAGACAGAGTCTTGCTCTGTAGCCAGGCTGGAGTGCAGTGGCATGATCTCGGCTCACTACAACCTCTGCCTACCAGGTTCAAGATATTCTCCTGCCTCAGCCTCTCAAGTAGCCAGGACTACAGGCACAGACCACCATGCCCAGCCAGTTTTTGTATTTTAGTAGAGACAGGTTTTCACCATGTTAGCCAGGATGGTCTCGATCTCTTGCCCTTGTGATCCATCCACCTTGGCCTCCCAAAGTGGTGGGATTATAAGAGTAAGCCACTGCACCCAGCCAGTTCTTACCTTTAAAGAACAAGTAAGCACAAAAACAGGAGGTAATATAATCAGGGTCACATAGCAGAAGTTGAGATGGTTTAGTTTCAACCTATTTATTTTCATCACGAATTCCCAGAAAGGTGTAACATTTGCTTAAATATGTAGGAAATGCTAAGTAAAAATAAAATTTAGGTTGTATTCCCAGGTATGCTATTTGGAGCACAAAGGTGGCCTGTCACCACTACTGACACGGGCAATGCCACACACAACACCCAGAGACTAAAGGATTTGCCTGCTCATCTGATCCTCTGCTGACACACAAGCCAGCCCACCTGAAGGTCCAAGGATCAACCTGCCCAAATTTGCTACTGCCAGAATCCATGTATGCCCACAGGGGATAAAGGACTGGCATTCCGGGTCTGCTAACACCACTACTGTTGCCCAAGGACTGACCCATCTCATGGCTCCATCCCAAGCAAAGCCTCACCACAGTCTCCACTAACAACCACAGCCTAAGCCACTGAGGAACTCACAGACACTACTGAGGCTGATGATGTCTGAAGAAGTCATACAAAGACTGCATTACTTTACCCACCCAGAATCAAAGTCAAAATACCCTACCCAAAAAACACTGTAGATACATGTGTAGGAAAAATTCTTTCCCCAAAATTGCCAATCCAAAAATAATAGTAAGCAGTGGCCATAACAGATGTAGAGATATCAATGTTAAAAAAAAAGTAATAAAAATTTTAAAAAGCAAGGAAACATGACAGATCAAAAGAAATACAGTAATTCTCTAATAGAGGTTTCTAACAAAAAGACAATCAATTGTCTGAAAAAAAATTCAAAATAATGATACCAAAGAAATTCCGTAAGATATAAAAGAGCAGAAGTAAACAATACATGCTCTAATAAGCAAGTCAATGAAAAAATATATTTTTAATTATATATAATTAAATATATAATTATATATTAATTATACATATATTAATTATACATATATTTTAAAAGAACCCAACAGACATCCTGGAGCTGAACAATACGGTGAATGAAGTAAAAAATATAACCAAGAACTCCAACAATAGACTAGATTTTAAAAAAGAAATAATTTCTAGTCTTAAAACATGTCTTTTGAAAGAACTCATTCAAAAAAAAAGAATAAAGAATAAAAAAGAATAAATAATGTCTATGTTGCAGGCACAGTGGCTCACACCTATGATCCCAGAACTTTGGGATGCTGAGGCAGGCAGATCACGAGGTCAGAAGTTTGAGACCAGCCTGACCAATATAGTGAAACCTCATTTCTACTAAATATACAAAAATTAGCCAGGTATGGTGGTGCATGCCTGTAATTGCAGCTACTCAGGAGGCTGAGGCAGAAGAATCATTTGAACCCAGGAGGCGGAGGTTGCAGTGAGCCAAGATCATGCCACTGCATTCCAGCCTGGGCTACAGAGCAAGACTCCATCTCAGTCAATCAATCAATCAATAAGAATGTCTTTGTAACATATGAGACACCAAAAATGAACCAAATATTTGAATTTAGGGAGTTTCAAAAGAAGAAAAGATGGACAAAAGCATAGAAAAGCAATTCAATGGAATAATTGCTGAAAAACTCCCAAGTCTTGCAAGAGATGTAGACACTCAGACACAGGAAGCTTAAACATTTCCCAAAAGATTCAACCCCCAAATTTTTTTTCTAAGATACATTATAGCCAAGCTGCCAAAATTCAAACACAAAGATAACTTCAAAAATAACAAGAGAAAAATGTCAAGTCAGAAAAAAAGGAATCCCCATCAGACTTATAGCGGATTTCTTAGCAGAAACCTTATAGACTAGGAGCGAATAAGATAATATATTCAAAATGTTGAAATAAAAAAAAACCTGACAACCAAGAGTACTATACCTAGCCAAGTTATCCTTCAGAAATAAAGTATTTTGCAGACAAGCAAAAACTAAAGGAATTTATCATGACTACACTGAACTTACAAGAAATGCTTAACATAGTCCTATATCTGGAAGTGAAAGGATTATATCTACCATCAAGAAAACATGCAAATATACAAAAGTTACTGGTAGAACAGACACAAGTAATAAAAAGAAAGAAGTCAAATGTTGCCACTACAAAACTAATTACCAAAATACAATGATAAACAATGAGTGAGGAATAAACAAATAAAAGATATACCAAAAAACCAGAAAATAATTAACAAAATGGCAGGAATAAGTCCTCACCTAACAATAGTAACTTAGAATGTAAAAGGATTACATTCTCCACTCAAAACATAAAGACGGGCTGCACAGGAAATAAAAAAATGGCCCAACTATATTCCGCCTACATGAAACTCACCTCCTGAAAAGATGTAAAGTGAAGAAATAGAAAAAAAAATTGCACAAAAACAGAAACCAAAAGCAAGCCGGAGTAACTATACCTATATCAAATAAAACATACTTCAAATCAAAAACTATAAAAACAGACAAAAAATGTTATTATGTAATGATTAAAAAGATCGATTCATGAAGAGGCTATAACAATTCTGAATATGCACCCAACACCCAAGCACGAAAATATATAAAGCAAATATTACTACATCTAATGGGAGAGAGAGACTCCAATAAAAATAATAGTCAGGGACTTTGACACCTCATTCTCAGCATTGGACAGATAATCTAGACAGAGAACCAACAAAAAATTAGATTCACACTGCACTATAGACCAAATGGACCTAATAGATGTTTGCAGAACATTCACCCAAGAACTACAGAATACAGATTTTTCTGGTCAGTACATAGACCATTCCACAGTATAGAGCATATGTTAGATCACAAAACAAGTCTCAATAAATTTAAAAATAAGAATTATATCAAGTGTCTTCTCAGACCAGAGTGGAATTAAACAGGAAATCAATAACAAGCAGAAATTTGGAAGGGTATAAACACATGGAAATTTAAAAACATGTTCCTGAACAATCATTGGATCATGGCGAAATTAAAAAGGAAATCAATTAATTTTTTAAGCAAATGAAAATCGAAGCACAACATATCAAAACCTATGAGATATAACAAAAGCAGAACTAAGAAGGAAGTTTATTGTAATAAACACCTACATCAAAAGATTTATAATAAAAAATGCAACAATGCAACTCAAGCAACTAGAATAACAAACCAAACCCCAAATTAGTGGAATAATAAAGATCAGAGCAAAACTAGGTAACATAGAGACTAAAAATAATACAAAGGATCAATAAAATAAAAAGTTGGTTTTTGAAAATATAAAATTGATAAACTGCCTGTTATACTAAACAAGAAAATAAAGGTAAGATTCAAATAAATAAACGCAAAACTGAAAAAGGAGACATTGCAACTGATGCCACAGAAATTTTAAAAAACAATTAGAGAATATTATGAACAAATATACTGTAACAAATTGGAAAACCTAGAGGAAATGAATAAATTCCTGGACACATACACCTACTAAGATTGAACCAAGAAGAAATATACCAATAACAAGTAATAAGATTGACTCAGTAATAAAAAAAAATCTTCCAATAAAGAAAAGCCCCCAAAACTGATGGTTTACTACTGAATTCCATCAAATGTATGAATAACTAATACCAATTCTTTGCAATCTATTTAAAAAACAAAAAAAAAAAAAAAAAAAAAGAAAAGAATTTTTTTCTAACTCATTCTACAAAGCCAGAATTCTGATACCAAAACCAGACGAGAACACAAGGAAGAAAGAAAACTACAGGCCTCTATTTTTGATAAGCCCAGATGTGCAATTGTCAACAAACTACCTCAAATTGAATACATCAACACATTGAAAACAATACACATGATCAAGTATCTCCAAAATACAAAGATAACTCAAAATATGCACACCAACAAATGTGATATATCACATAAACAGAATTAATCTTTTATCTTAATAGATGAAGAAAAGAATTTGATAAAATCAACATGTTTTCATGCTAACAATGCTTAAGAAATGGGTATAGAAAAAATATTCCTCAGCAGAATAAAAGCCATGTATGACAAACCCATAGCTAACGTCACACTGAATAGGGAAGAGCTAAATGTTTTTCTTCTAATAAGTGAAAAAAAAGGTGGAACAAAGCAAAGATGCCCACTTTCAACCACTCTTATTCAACATAGTGCTAGTAGTTGTAGCCAGAGCAATCTGAGAAGAGAAGGAAATAAAAGGCTTCACACTGAAAAAGAAAAAAACTAACTAAATGGTCCCTCCTTACAGATGACGTGATCCTAAATACAAAAAACCTAAAGACTTTATCAAAAAACTATTAGAACTGATCAATGAATTCAGTAAAGTTGCAGAATACAAAATTAACACACAAGAATCATTAGTATTTCTATATGCTTATAAGCACTAGCTGAAAAAGATATTTAAAAATTCTGTTTACAATAAATTCAACAATTAAATACCTAGGAATAAATGTAACCAAGGTGGTTAAAGAACTCTACAATTAAAACTACAAAAAACTAGTTAAGAAATTGAGGAGGAAACAAACAGATGGAAAGAAACTTTATGCTCATGGATCAAGATAATTAAAATATTTTTTAAATGACCATATTATCCAGAAGAATCTACAGATTCAATTGCAGCCCTTATCAAAATGTCAATCACATTCTTCACAGAAATTGAAAAATCAATCCTAAAATTCATATGGAAACACAAAAAAACACAGCCAAACCAATACTGGATAAAAGAACAAAGCTAGAGTCATCTTGCTATCTGCTGGGAAAACTGGATATTCACATGCAGAACACTAAAAGTCAACCCTAACTCTTGCCGTATATAAAAATCAACTCAAAAGTGACTGAAAACCTAAATGTAAGACCTGAAACAATAAAACTACTAGAAGAAAACACAGTAGAAATGCTTCTGGACATTGGTCTAGGCAACGATTTTATGACCAAGACTTCAAAATCACACGCAAAAAAAAAAAAAAGAAACTGTATTAAACTAACAGGTTTCTCCACAGCAAAGGAAACAATTAACAGAGTAAAAAAGACAACCTGTAGAAGGGGAACAAATATTTGTGAGCTATTCATCCAACAAACGACCAATATCTTAAATATGCAAAAAAACTCAAACAACTGAAAAAATAAATCCCATTTAAAAGTAGACAAACAATCTGAATAGACATTTCTCAAAGTTAGATGTACAAATCGCCAACTGGTATAGGAAAAAAAAAGTTCAGCATCATTAATTATCAGGGAAATGCAAATAAAAGCCACAATGAGGTATCAGCTCACCCAAGCTAGAATGGTTATTATCAAAAAGGCAAAATAATAATAATAATAATAAATGCTGGTGAAGAAATGGAGAAAGAAGAACTCCTATATACTGTTGGTGAGAATGTAAAGTTGTACAGTCATCATGAAAAACAGTATGGAAGTTTCTCAAAACTCTAACACAAACACACAAAAATCACTAGTGTTTTTATACATTAATAAAGAACTAGCTGAGAAAGAAATCAATATTTATACAATCCAGCAATCCTCTACTGAATATTTATTCAAAGGAAAATAGATGCATGTATCAAAGGTTTACCTGCACCCCCATGTTTACTGCAGCAGTTTTCAAAATAGCCAAGAGAAAGAATCAACTTAAGCATCCACCAATGGACAACTGGGAAAAGAAATGTGATAAATATGCATAATGGAATATTATCCAGCCATAAAAAAATGCATGAAATTCTGTCATTTGCAGCAAAATGGATAGAACTGGAGCTCATTGTGTTAAATGAAATAAGCCAGGCACAGAAAGACAAATATCACATTTTCACTCATATGTGAGGGCTATAATAGTTGATCTCATGAAGGTAGTGAGCAGAATTATGGTTAGCAGAGCCTAGAAAGGGTAAGGGAAGGGGATGAAGAAAGGTTGCTTAATGGATGCAAAAATACACTTAGAAGAAATAGGTTCTATAGAAGAAATAAGTTCTAGTGTTCGATACCAGTAGGGTGACTATAGTTAATAACAATTTATTGTATATCGCAAGATAGCTAGAAGTGAACATTTGAAATGCTCCTAACACTAAGAAATTATAAATATTTGAGGTAATGGATACCCTAAAAACCCTGATTTGATCATTACAGATTGTATTCATCTATCAAAATGTCACATGTACCCCATAAATAGGTACAATTATGTATCAATAAAAAATAAAAAAGTAAATAATTTGATATATATATTTTTCAATAGCCCTGTATCACACATAACTTAAAGTTTCCTAAGAAAGTCACATCATAATAAATCTTTATTATTAAAATGTTTTTATGAAACTCAACCCAACCATGAATCTCGACAAATGAGACTTAAATACTTCTCTCAGTCATAGAAGAGCTGCTAGTGTTTTTGAACCAAGAGAATGCTGTTGTTTGCAGTTCTTCATTTTTTGAATACCAGGGACCCAAAAGCACAGAACAGCAATTTAATATCTGAAAAACAACTATAGTAGATGAAAAAATCAATGTTCCTTTATATAACAGTATCTCCAGAAAGAGTTTATAAAAAGTAGTTATCTGGGTTGACTTTCTGATGTGCTTATGAATATAGTTGTTAATCATCACCTGTAAAAGAATTATCTTTTGAATCTAACTTCAAATTTTAATGCAATTAAAGTCATTTAGCAAGCACTTCTCTCTATTTGCCATTGAAATGTAGCTTTAAAATATGAATAAAGACCCTGTAATTCAGTTAATTCAGTTATATATACATTTAATAAATGTATATAAAGGATATAGTAAGTTTTATTTTTTTTCCAAATTTGAAACTATTTTTCTTTTTTTTTTTTTTTTTTTTTTTGAGACCAAGTCTCACTCTGTCACCAGGCTGGGGTGCAGTGGCACGATCTCAGCTCACTGCAATCTCTGACTCCCTGGTTCAAGTGATTCTTCTGCCTCAGCCTCCCAAGTAGCTGGAATTACAGGCACGTGCCACCATACACAGCTAATTGTTGTATTTTTACTAGAGATGGAGATTCACAATGTCAGCCAGAATGGTCTCAATCTCATCTTATGATCCACCCCCCTTGGCCTCCCAAAGTGCTGGGGTTACAGGCATAAGCCACAGCGCCCGGCCCCAAAACTATTTATTTTTAAGCCACACACACACACACACACACACACACACACACACACACACACACAAATTAGCCACATAGTCACACACACACACACACACACACACACAGTATTTGAAAAGTTCACCTTGTGCACTACATGAACTCCCTAATAATCTGGAATACCCTTAAATTTTTCCTAGGATACACCATGAGGTACCTGACCTCAAGTTACTACCAAAAAATTAAATTACAGTGTGATACAAAATGAATCCAAAATGTTTTAAGAAAAAAGATCTATGATGAAAGTAAAAGACTGGTTTATCTTTGTCTTTGAAATTTCTCTCCCTGCATTTGATACAAAAGTTACTAGAAAGTTGTTTAATATAAATTAAATTGAGGTAATGCTACCAATTCTATTTAATTTTGCTGAAGTCTTTTGAGTGCTAAAGCAAATGCCACTGACTGCCAGATTAGTCTTCCTACGACAATATTGTATTCTCTCCTTTCTTAGGAACTTGTTTCTCTGCTTCCTACTATAATATATCCAATCTCCTTTTTAAAATCTGATTATAATCTGCAGACCACATTTTTCACCAATTCCCAATGTTCATTTTCAGACACTTTCTCCATTTCTAGCCCTATCCCTTTCCATGAATTCTATTAGGAAAAGCAAGGAAAGTATTAATGGAAAATAACAAAAAGATAGCCAATGTTCTGAAGTCCTTGAATTTTTTTTTATTAGCCACCTACTGTGGCCAGAAATGCTTTTTCTGTATACTTGCTTGGTTATAACACAGAGGCTACAGGCAAACAATCACATTCTATTGCTAATTGGGATTTTGGCTCTAACTCTGTACTTTCCTGATGTGCAGGCCTTGATCACATATGTATCACAAGAACTCTTTTTTTTTTTTTTTGAGATGGAGTTTCACTCTTGCTGCCCAGACTAAAGTGCAATGGTGTGATCTCGGCTCACCGCAACCTCTGCCTTCTGGGTTCAAGCAAGTAGCTGGGATTATAACCATGTGCCACCACACCTGGATAATTTTGTAATTTTAGTGGAGACTAAATTAGTCTCTGTGTTGGTCAGGCTGGTCTCTAACTCCTGACCTCAGGTGATCGACCTGTCTTGGCCTCCCAAAGTGCTGGGATTACAGGTGTGAGCCACTGGTTCCCACCAACTACATAGAATCTTTAAAGCTGAAGATATCAGACATAAAACAGTGACCAGAATGCAAAGCAAAGCTTGCCTCACAGATGACGTATTTTACCATCTTTTCCCAAGACACATAAAAATATCCACCTTCTACTACTATGGCCCAGTTTTCTCTTTTTCATCAAGAGAGAGGTAAGATGGCCTTGAACAACCTTAAAAAGGAAGCATATGTGGACAGTAATTCCTACTTTTCCCTTCAAGGAAATAAAAATCGCCCCAAGTTAAGTAGAACTTTTGCTCATGGTAGTTCTCCTTCATTCATGTATTCATTCAGTGAATATTCATTGAGCACCTACTATCTGTTATGCCTTATTCTGTGAGTTTGGAATATAGTAATGTGGAAATAAAGACTAGCCGAATGCAAAAGCAAAACTTATTTACTCTGAGCTTGCTATAGTAAAGGAGTCAGCTACTATCAAATAAGTTTGGGCAGAAATTCACAAGCAGGCAGAGGAATGGGAAAGCTTTGTAATGGAAAGAAGGGAAGGCTTTAGGTACGTCCTGATGGAAGACTGATGACCTGAGCAAGCTGTAGGCAGGTTGACCAGAAGGTAGGCATCCTACATGACTAGTTAGAGGTACATACTGGCTTTCTATGGTTGGTCCTAAGTTGGAAACAGGGATCAAAATTAGGGAAGCTGTCAGTTATTAATCAAATCCTGGCCATTTGTGGCTGATTTTTTACAGAAGTTACTGTCAGAGTCATGTGAACAAGAGAAATTCTGACCTAAATAGGAGCTGGGTAAAATGAGGCTGAAACCTACTGGGCTGCATTCCCAGGTGGTTAAGACATTTTAAGTCACAAGATGAGGTAGGAGGTCAGCACAGAATACAGGTCATAAAAACCTTGCTGATAAAAACAGGTTGCAGTAAAGAAGTTGGCTGAAACCTACCAAAACCAAAATAGCCACAAGAGTGACCTCTGATCATCCTCATTGCTAAACTATCACCAGTGCCATGACAGTCTAAAAATGCCATGTCTAAAAATTGCAACGTCAGCAAGTTACCCTATATGGTCTAAAAAGGGGAGGCATAAATAATCCACCCCTTGTTTAACGTATCAAGATATAACTACAAAAATTGGCAACCAGCAGCCCTAAGGGGCTGCTCTGTCTATGGAGTAGCCATTAATTTATTCCTTTACTTTCTTAATAAACTTGCTTTCACTTTGCACTGCAAACTTGCCCTGAATTCTTTCTTGTGGAAGATCCAAGAACCCTCTCTTGGGGTCTGGATCCAGACCCCTCTCCTGTAACATTACTGCTTAATGTCCTAGATAGTCACTAGAGATTGCAAGTCTGACTTACAGCAGGTTGCATTTCTGAGCAGTTCATTGTAGATGAGGATGTTAATTTCCTGGGGTGCTTCCTGTGACTTTTAGATCAAAGTTCAATTTTTATATATCGTTTAGTCATTGTCTGTTTATGTGTTCAATTTCAGTAGTGAATAAAAGCAATAACAAAAAGCTCTCCTTGTAGGCTTTACGTTATACAAGAGATCTTACACTGACATCTCCCTTCTCTAGATTTTTTTTGCATGTATTATCTCATGCAATTGTTAAGTGACATACAGTCTCCTATTTTTTAAATAAATTATTTTTTAGTTTCAACAGTTCTGGGGAAAAGGTGGTTTTAGTTACATGGATAAGTAATTTCTGAGATTTTGGTGTACCCCATCGCCCAAGCAGTGTACACTGTACCCAATGTGTAGTATTTATCCCTTACCCCCTCCCGCTCTTCCCCCTGAAAACATAAGCTCATTTTATCATTCTTAAGTGTTTGTGTCTTCATAGCTTAGCTCCTACTTATAAGTGAAAATATAACAATGTTTGGTTTTCCAATCCTGAGTTACTTCATTTAAAATAATGGTCTCTGCCAGGTGTGGTGGCTCATGCCTGTAATCCCAGCACTTTGGGAGGCTAAGGCAGGTGGATCACGAGGTCAGGAGTTCGAGACCAGCTTGGCCAAGATCGTGAAACCCCATCTCTACTAAAAATACAAAAATTAGCTAGGCGCAGTGGCCTACGCCTGTAATCTCAGCTACTCGGGAGGCTGAGGCAGGAGAATTGCTTGAACCAGGGAGGCAGAGGTTGCAGTGAGCCGAGATCATGCCATTGCATTCCAGCCTGGGCAACAGAGTTAGACTCCATCTCAAAAAAATAATAAAATAAAATAAAATAAAATAAAATAAAATAAAATAATGGTCTCCAACCAGATTGCTGCAAATGCCATTATTTCTTTTTAACACTGAGTAATATTCATGGTGTATATATACCACATTTTCTTTATCCATTCATTGGTTCATGGGCATTTAGGCTGGTTCCATAATCCTGTAACTACAAATTGTTCTGCTATAATGTGCATGTGCAATTGTCTTTTTTATATAATTACTTCTTTTCCCCAAAGTAGATACCCAGTAGGGGGATTGCTAGGTTAAAGGAATCTCCATAGTATTTTACATAGTGGTTATAGTTTTACATTCTCACCAGCCATGTAGTCTTCTCTTTTCATGCATCCACACCAACATATATAATTTTTTAAGTTTTTTAACTATGGTCATTCTTGCAGGTTTATCTCATTGTGGTTTTAATTTGCCTTTCCCTGATAATTAGTGATGTTGAACTTTTTTTTTTATGTGTTTCTTGGCCATTTGTATATCTTCTTTTGAGAATTTTCTATTCATGTCCTTTGCCCACTTTTTGATGGGATTGTTTCTTTCTTGCTGTTTGAGTCCCTTGTAGATTCTGGATATCAGTCCTTTGTTGCGTGCATAGCTTGCAAGTATTTTCTCCAACTCTGTGGCTTGTCTTCTTACTCTCCTGATTATTTCTTTTGCTGTGTAGAAGCTTTTTAGTTTAACTAGGTCCCATCTATTTAGTTCTGATTTTGTTGCATTTGCTTTTTGGTTCCTGGTCATGAACTCTTTGCTTAAGCCAGTGTGTAAAAGGGTTTTTCTGATGTTATCTTCTAGGATTTTTATGGTTTCAGGTCTTAGATTGAAGTCTTTGGTTTGTCATGAGTTGATTTTTATATAAGGTGAGACACGAGGCAGCAGTTTTATTCTTCTACATGTGGCTAGCCAATTATCCCAACACCATTTGTTGAATAAGGTATACTTTCCCCACTTTATGTTTTTGTTTGTTTTGTCAAAGATCAGCTGCCTGTAAGTATGTGGCTTTATTTCTGGGTTCTCTATTGTGTTTAACTGTACTATGTATCTATTCTTACACCAGTGCCATGCTGTTTTGGAAGCTATAGCCTTGTACTATAGTCTCAAGTCAGGTAATGTGATGCCTCCAGATTTGTTCTTTTTCTGTCGTCTTGTTTGGCTATGTGGACTCCTTTTTGGTTCCATAGAATCTTAAGATTACTTTTTTTCTAGTTCTGATGGTGGTAATATGATGGGTATTGCACTGAATCTGTAGATTGCTTTTGGCAATATGCTCATTTTTTTTTACAATATTGATTCTACCCATTTATGAGCATGGGAGGAATTTCCATTTCTTTTTGTCATCTATGATATCTTTCAGCAGTATTTTGTAGAATTCCACATAGAGATCTTTTACCTATTTCGTACGCATATTCCTAACTATATATTTTGTTTTTCTGCAGCTATTTTAAAGGAGAGAGAGTTCTTGATTTGATTCTCAGCTAGGTTGCTATTGATGTATAGCAGTGCTACTGTTTTGTGTACATTGAATTTGTATCTTGAAACTTTACTGAATTCATTTATCAGACCCAGGAGCTTTTTGGATGAGATTTTAGAGTTTTCTAGGCATACTATCATATCATGCGCTAACAGTTTTCTTTGTCTGAAAAATACTTTCTCTTTCATCTATAAAGTTTAGTTTTGCTGGACACAAAAAGTCTTTACTGGCAATTATTTTCTTTGAGGAGGCTAAAGATAGGACTCCAATCTCTTCAAGCTTGTAGGTTTTCTGCTGGAGAAATCTGCCGTTAATCTGATATGTTTTTCTTTAGAGGTTAGCTGATGCTTTTGCTCCTCGGCTCTTAAGATTCTTTCCTTCATCTTGACTTTAGATAACCTGACGATTATGTGCTTAGGTGATTATCTTTTTGTGATGAATTTTCTAGGTGTTCTTTGAACTTCTTGTACTTGGATGTCTAGATCGCCAGTAAGAACAAGGAAGTATTCCTCAATCATTCCTTCAAATAATTTTTCCAAACTTTCAGATTTGCCTTCTTCCTCAAGAACACCAATTATTCTTAGGTTTGACCATTTAAGATAATCACAAATTTATTGGAGGCTTTGTTCACAATATTATTATATATTATATATTATTAATAATTATTATCTGAGACAGAGTCTTGCTGCGTTGACCCAGCTAGAGTGTAGTGGTGTGATCTGGACTCACTGCAACCTCTGCTTCCTGGGTTTAAGTGATTCTCCTGCCTCAGCTGCCTGAGTAGCTGGGATTACAGGCAAGTGCTACCATGCCTGGCCAATTATTCTGTAGTTTTAATAGAGGCAGGGTTTCACCATGTTGGCCAGGCTGGTGTCAAACTCCTGGAGCTGAGGTGATCTGCCCACCTAGGCCTCCCAAGGTGCTGGGATTACAAAAATGAGCCATTGCACCCAGGCTGTTTATTATTAAATTTTTTTGTCTTTGTCTGATTGGATTAGTTTGAAAGCCTTGTTCAAGCACTAAAGTTCTTTTTTCTACTTGTTCTAGTCTATTCTTGACACTTTTCAGTGAATTTTGTATTTCTCCAAGTGTATCTTTCATTTCCAGAAGTTTTGATTGATTTTTGTTTATGATAACCTATTTCTGTGGAGAATTTTTCAACCATATCTGTATTTTTTAAAACATTTTTTAGGTGAGTTTTTACCTTTCTCTGGTATCTTCTTGAGTACCTTAATAATCAACCTTGTGAATTCTTTATCTGGCAATTCAGAGATTTCTCTTTGTTTTGATCCATTGCTGGGGAGCTAATGTGATGTTTTGGGAGATGTTATTAAATCCTGTTTGGTCATATTCCCAGAATTGCTTTTCTGGTTCCTTCCCATTTGGGTAGACTATTTCATTGGAAAGGTCTAGAACTCAAGGCCTACTGTTCAGATTCCTTTGTCCCACAGGGTGCTCCCTTGATTTGGTGCCTAAAAACCACCCCCCACCCCAATTATGGCTGTAGCAAGCCCCAACCCAGCTAACCCTGCCCCCACCTGATGGTATTTCTCTACTCATCCAGGTAGCTGAACACAAAAGATGGAAACTCTTGGGAGGTTTATGACCCTACCTATTGCCTAAGAACCCAGAATACTTACCCTAGACAACTTACAGAAATTGAGAAAGCAAGCATGGCTTTCTGACCTTGCCCCTCCACAGCTACTCACTCTTTCAGTGATAGCTCCTGCACTTGTATCTGCAACAGTTCCCATTCTCCCCCTGGATTCTGCTCAAGAATGTCTGTGCCCAGTCAGAATTATTACTAATTTCTATTGGAAGTTTCTTTCTCCCTGTGACACCTCCTTAAATATTTTACTGGCTGCTTCCCCAAGGAGCCCTGTGAGATATAGTCAAGGATGGCTACCCTAGGGTTAAGCTGGAGACTGGGAGTGCCTACAAGACATTCCCCACTGCTGCTTCTACTTTTCTATTTTGCACAGCTGCCTAAATCCATTTCAGCTCTAGGTAAGGTTAAATCCTTCTCCCAAGATCTGAATTTTTAGATTCCCCAGTGGGGATGTATGGCTGGAAGCAGGCTCCCCCACTCATACTTTGGGAGCTCACAGTATTTTTGGCTGTCTTGCAGAATTTGTAGGGACATGCCACTTCTTTCAAATAATCTGTGAATTCTTTGGTTTCCCTGGTACAATCTTGCGGTCGTTCTTGGAGAAAAAGTTTACAATGCGAGTCTCTACATGCTGTTCTGTCCATGCAACTGAGAGCTGAGTGTTAGCCTTGTCTTTTAGCTGCCATCTTTTCCTAGCTCCCTTTCCTTTAATTACTGGCATTTCACAATTTGGAATTTTATTAAGTCTGTATATAATATTAAAATATTAATTTGTTTAAAAATATTCATTGATAACCTACTCTGTGCCTGGAACTGTTATACGCAGTGAAGATTTAATAGTGAACTAAACTCTGCCATTAATGAGCTTATATATGGTTATAGTATAATAATTACAGTTATAAAAATTATAATTAATAAAATTAACTGTGCTTTGTTAGAAGGTCATAAATACTATGAAATGAAAAAAAGCATAGTAAAAGGAATGGAGAGTCTCAAGAATAAAGGCTTCCAATTGTAAATAGAGTAGTTAGGGTTTACCCAACAGAAAATAACATTTGAAAAAGAACATGACGGAAGTGATGGTAAAAAACAATGTGGATATCTAAGAAATGAGAATCCCAGACAGAAGAAACAGTCAACACTACCTCTTTAAGTGAGAAAATTCCTGATATTCTCATGAAACATCAAGCAAGCTAGTGTGGCTGGAATGGAGGAAAAACCAGAAATGACTAGGGGGCAGATTATGTATGTTCTTATACAAAACCCTGTAAGACCTTTGGCTTTTTACACAGAATGAAATGGGGAGCCGTTGTAGGTTTTGAGCAAAGGAGTGACATGATATGGCACAATTTATTATTACTTCTCTGTATACTATTTTAAAAAAAGGGGGGGAGGAAAGGCAGGAGAATGAGGCCAGCATTAAGAAAAGACCAGTTAAGGAGATTTTTTTCAGCAATCTAGGGGAGAAGTGGTGGTGCCTTAATCAACAATATCAACAATAGTAGCACTGAAGGTGAAGAGAGACATTGTCAACTTCTATGCAAATACTCTAGTCAGTGCCTTTTTTTTTT
>NW_016107712.1:1600149-1628250 GCF_001604975.1 Cebus imitator
ACCTCCTGGGTTCAAGCAATTCTCCTGCCTTAGCCTCCCATGTAGCTGGGATTACAGGTGTGGGTAATTACACGCCCGACTAATTTTTTTTATATTTTTAGTAGAGATGGAGTTTCACCATGTTGGCCAGGCTGGTCTCGAACTCCTGACCACCAGTGATTCACCCAGCTCGGCCTCCTAAAGTGCTGTATTATAGATGTGAGTCACTGTGCCTGGCCATCAATGCCTTTTAACTGATTAAATTATCAAGTCAAACCACTGCAGAATTATTTAAAAATAGATAATAGAAAGCACCAAGGGAGTAAAATATCTCCCAGTTTTAACCATCCCATATTTTTATTCTAGAGCAATTTAGTAATAGTGACATCTTTAGTGATTATGTTTAGATTCTGAGATCATATTGGAAAAGAATCCTTATTTTCATTTTACAACAACAGAATCCATTCGAAACATTATTTAGCACATTGAATAAACTCTGTCTGGGTAAAAATTATAGCTGAAATAGTAATGTCTTTATTCTTGTTACTGTAGTGCTTTAAGAGTCCCTTAATAGCTAGAAGAATAACTCCATCCTCCCTCCAAAATCTGTGAGCAGATAAGCACTTTGGACCCTTAGAGAAAAATTGCTGTAGTGAATAAAAAACTTTTTTTTTTTCTTTTTTTTGAGACAGTGTCTCACTCGGTTATCCAGGCTGGAGTACAGTGATGCAATCTCAGCTCATGGCAGCCTCAACATCCCAGGCTCAAGTGATTTTCCCACCTCAGTTTCCCCAGTAGCTGGAATTATAAGAGGCACCATCATGTTCAGCTGATTTTTTAAAAAAATTTTTGTAGAGACAGGGTTCCTTCATATTACTTTGGCTGGCTGGGCTTGAATTCATAGGTTCAAGTGATCTGCCCACCTTGGCTTTCCAAAGTGCTGGGATTATAGGCATGAGCCACCACACCCAGCCAATACAATAACTTTGAATATACAACCCTAATGATTAATCTCTACTTACAGATAGCAAAATGAGGCTTCAGATTATGAACATTTCTAGAACAGATCATGGCTTCTTCAGGACCAGACCAGACCACACATTCCCTAGATTCTGTGTCTAGTCTGAGGTTATTTAGTCTAAAGATCTTTATTGACAGTGACCAAAAATTCATAATAAAAGATTTCTGGCTGGGCATGGTGGCTTATACCCATAATCCCAGCACTTTGGGAGGCAGTGGTGGGCAAATTGCAAGGTCAGGAGTTCAAGACCATGTGGCCAATATGATGAAACCCTTTCTCTACTAAAAATACAAAAATTAGCTGGGTGTGGTGGTGGGCACTTCTAGTCCCAGCTACTTGGGCGGCTGACACAGGAGAATTGGTTGAACCCTGGAGGCAGAGGTGGCAGTGAGCCAAGATCATGCCACTTCATTCTAGCCTCGGCAACAAAGGACAACTCCGTCTCAAAAAAATAAAAAAATAAAAAGATTTCCTCCACACAAGCCAAAGTTTTAATTGAAAATAAAAGTTTTCTGGAGCAGGGCACGAGGGCCAAATAGGAAGAGCTTCAGTGCACAGCTCCCAGTGAGATTGGTACCGAAGGCAGATGATTTCCACATTTCCAACTGAGGTACCTGGTTCATCTTACTGGGACTGGTTGGACGGTGGGTGTAGCTCAAGGAGGGTGAGCCAAAGCACAAGGGGCTGGGGAATTCCCCCTCATACCCATGGGAAGCCAATAGGGGCTGTTCCCTGTACTCTGGCCCAAATACTGTGCTTTTCTTGTGGTCTTCACAACCTGTAGACCAGGAGATTCCCTCCAGTACCTACACAACCACCAGGGCCCTGGGTTACCAGCACAAAATTGGGCGGCCATTTGGGCAGAAACCAAACTAGCCACAGCAGTTTTGTTTTGTTTTGTTTTGTTTTGTTTTGTTTTGTTTTGTATCCCAGTGGTGCCTATAAAGCCAGCAGGACAGAACCGTTCACTCCCCTGGAAAGAGGTCTGAAGCCAGGGAACCAAGTGGTCTGGTGCAGCGGGTCCCATTCCGATGAAGACCAGCAAGCTAAGATCCACTGGCTTGAAATTCTCAAAGCCAGCACAGCAGTCTGAGCTTGACCTGGGACATTAGAGATTGGTGGGGGGAGGGGCGTCCATCATTAGTGAGGTTCCATTAGGCAGTTTCAACCTCACAGTGTAAAGAAAGCTGCCAAAAAGTTCTAACTGAGTGGAGCCCAACACAGCTCAGCAGTTGCAGGCAGGCTGTCTCACTAGATGTCCTTACTGGACAGGGCATCTCTCAAAAAAGGCAGCAGCCCATCAGGGACTTATAAATAAAGCCCCCACCTTCCTGGGACAGAGCACCTGGGGGGAAGGGCCATTGTGGGTACAGCTTCAGCAGACTTAAATGTCCCTGCATGGCAGCTTTGAGGAGACCAGTGGATCTGGCCTCCTCGAGCTCTGATAAGGGACAAAATGTCTCCTCAAGTGACTGCTTAACCCTAGTGTATCCTGAGTGGAAGACACCACCCAGTAGGGGCCAACAGACACCTCATACAGGAGAGCTCTGGCTGGCATCTAGCAGGTACCCCTCTGGGACGAAGCCAACAGAGGAAAAAACAGGCAATAATCTTTGCTGAACTGCAGCCTCCACTAATGATTCATTGGCAAGCAGGGTCTGAAGCATACCTCTAGCAAACTCCAGCAGACCTGTATCAGGGAGGCCTGTTAGAAGGAAAACCAACAAACAGAAAGAAATAGTTTCAACATCAACAATAAGGACGTCCACTCAGAGATCCCCTTCAAAGGTCACTGATAAATCCATACATGAAGGCCAAAGGTAGATAAATCCATGAAGATGGGGAGAAACCAGCAAAAAAGGCTGAAAATTCCAAAAACCAGAATGCCTCTTCTCCTCCAAGGGATCACAACTCTTCACCAGCAAAGTAACAAAACTGGATGGAGAATGAGTTTGATGAATTGACAAAAGCAGGCTTCAGAAGGTAAGTAATAATGAACTTCTCCGAGCTAAAGTAACATGTTCTAACCCAATGCAAGGAAGCTAAGAACTTGAAAAAAGTTTAGATGAAATGCTAACTAGAATAACCAGATTAGAGAAGAACATTAAAAAAATCAATAAATCCAAGAGCTGGTGTTTTGAAAAGATCAACAAAATAGATAGACCTCTATCTAGTCAGACTAATAAAAAAGAAAAGAGAGGAGAATCAAATAGATGCAATTTTTTTCATCACCAATCCCACAGAAATACAAACTACCACCGAAGATTACTACAAACACCTCTATGCAAATAAACCTGTAAATCTAAAAGGATGGATAAATTCTTGGACACTTACAGCCTCCCAAGACTAAACCAGGAAGACTTTGAATCCCTGAATAGACCAAAAATAATTTCTGAAATTAACACAGCAATCAATACCCTACCAACCAAAAAAAGGGCAGAACAAGACTGATTCACAGCTGAATTCTATCATAGATACAAAAAGGAGTTAGTCCCATTCCTTCTGAAACTATTAGAAACAATACAAAAAGAGAGAATCCTCCCTAACTCATTTTATGAGGCCAACATCATCCTGATACCAAAACCTGGCAGAGACACAACCAAAAAACAAAACTTCAAACCAATATCCCTGATGAACATCAATACAAAAATCCTCAATAAAATAATGGCAAACTGAATCTAACAGTACATCAAAAATCTTATCCATCAGGATCAAGTTGGCTTCATCCATAGGATGCAAGACTGGTTCAACATACTCAAATCAATAAATGTAATCCATCACATAAACAGAACCAAAGACAAAACCACCTTATTATCTCAGTAGATACAGAGAAGTCCTTCAATAAAATTCAACAGTTCTTCATGCTAAAAACTCTCAATAAACTAGGTATTGATGGAACGTATTTCAAACCAATAAGAGCTATTTATGACAAACCCACAGCCAATATCATACTGAATGGGCAAAAACTGGAAGCATTCCCTTTGAAAACCGGCACAAGACAAGGATGCCCTCTCTCAGCACTCCTATTCAACATAGTATTGGAAGTTCTGGCCAGGGCAATCAGGCAAGAAAAAGAAATAAAGGGTATTAAAATAGGAAAAGAGGAAGTCAAATTGTTTCCATTTGCAGATGACATGACTATATATTTAGAAGACCCCATTGTCTCAGCCCAAAATCTCCTTTAGCTGATAAACTATTTTAGCAAAGTCTCAGGATACAAAATCAATGTGCAAAAATCACAAGCATTCCTATACACCAAGAACAGACTAAGAGAGTGCCAATCATGAGTTAATTCCCATTCACAATTGCTACAAAGAGAATTAAATACCTAGGAATACAACTTACAAGGCATGTGAAGGACCTTATCAAGGAGAACTACAAACCACTGCTCAAGGAAATAAGAGAGGACACAAACAAATGGACAAACATTCCATGCTCATGTTTAGGAAGAATCAATTTCATAAAAATGGCCGTACTGTCCAAAACTATAGATTTAATGCTATCCCCATCAAACTACCATTGACTTTCTTCACAGAATTGGAAAAAACTCCTTTAAATTTCATACGGAACCAAAAAAGAGCTCACATAGCCAAGACAATTCTAAGCAAAACAAACAAACAAACAAACAAAAAACTGGAGGCATCACACTATCTGACTTAAAACTATACTACAAGGCTACAGTTATCAAAACAGCATGGTACTGGTACCAAAACAGATATATACACCAATGGAAAAGAACAGAGGCCTGAGAGATAATGCCACACACCTACAACCATCTAATTTATGACAAATCTGACAAAAACAAGCAATGGGGAAAGGATTCCCTATTAATAAGTGGTTTTGGGAAAACTTGCCATATGCAGAAAGCTGAAACTGGACCCCTTAAACCTTATACAAAATTTAACTTAAGATGGATTAGAGATTTAAATGTAAGACCTAAAACTGTGAAAATCCCAGAAGAAAATCTAGGCAATACCATTCAGGACATAAGCATGGGCAAAGGCTTCATGACTAAAGCACCAAAAGCAATAGTTACAAAAGCCAAAATAGACAAATGTGATCTAATTAAACTAAAGAGCTTCTGAAGAGCAAAACTAGCATCAGAGTGAACAGGAAACTTACAGAATGGGAGAAAATGTTTGCAATTTACCCAATTGACAAAGAGCTAATATACAGAATCTACAAAGAACTTCAATAAATTTACAGAAAAATAACCCCAACAAAACAGTGGACAAATGATATGAACAGATACTTCTCAGAAGGAGACATTTATGCAGCCAACAAACATGAAAAAAGTTTATCATCACTGATTATTAGATAAATGCAAATCAAAACCACAATGTGATACCATCTCACACCAGTTAGAATGGTGATCACTGAAAAGTCAGGAGACAACAGATGCTGGAGAGGATGTGGAGAAATAGGAACACTTTTACACTGTTAGTGGGAGTGTAAATTAGTTCAACCATTGTGGAAGACAATGTGGTGATTCCTCAAGTTTCTAGAACCAGAAATACCATTTGATCCAGCAATCCCATTACTGGATGTATACCCAAAGAATTATAAATCACTCTATTATAAAGACACATGCACACATATGTTTATTGCAGCACTATTTACCATAGCAAAAACTTGGAACCAACCCAAATGCCCATCAATAATAGACTGGATAAAGAAAATGTGGCACATATACACCATGGAATACTATGCATCCATAAAAAAGAATGAGTTGACGTCCTTTGCAGGGACATGGATGAAGCTGGAAACCATCATTCTCAGCAAACTAACACAGGAACAGAAAATCAAACACTGCATGTTCTCACTCATAATTGAGAGTTGAACATTGAGAACACATGGGCACAGGGAGGAGAACATCACAGACCAGGGCCCGTCAGGGGGTGGAGGGCTAGGGGAATAGAGAGCATTAGGAGAAATACCTAATACAGATGACGGGGTGATGGATGCAGCGAACCACCACCATGGCACGTGTACATCTATGTAACAAACCTGCACATTCTGCACATGTACCACAGAGCTTAAAGTATAATTTACAAATGAAATAAAAATGGTTTCTTCTACTGATACGTCATTAAGATATGACAGAGATTGTTAAGACACATATTCTTTATTTCTTTCACATTAACTTGTAACCTTCCTGTAACCTCTTCATCTGGGTCCCATGCCTTCTCAAGAAGGTTAGCGTCCAATAGCTTACTTTGCTTTCCTAAGTATTTATATTTGTCACTAACTGCCTGACTTTTAGTGTAATATTTCTACATTTTTGGAGTAATATTTATTTTTAGCCAGTATATATTGTAAGTCCTATAGACAAACATGGTATATTCATTTAGCAAACATTTATTGAGTATATAATATGCAAGGCACCGAGCTAAGGACTGGAGAAACAAAAGTGAATAGGAAACAATATCTGCCCTGCAGAAACCTACAGTCTGGTGGCTGTTGTCATAATCATTTCTGTATTCCCAACACCTTTGTATGCGTGGTGGGTGGGTAAGGAGTAAAGAGGGAGTGGGGAAGCAACTTGTGTAATGGTTGTCATGTGCTAGATACTTTATATGTCATCACTGTATTTTGCAGCCTTCTATTACTCTCATTTCCCCAATGACAGGTAGGAGAATTATTAAAAGTAGGTTATCCAAGTCTCAAGGCTACTAAAAAAGCAAAACTGAGATTCAAAATCAAGTCTTTCTGACTCCAAAATCAAAGAATTTTCTACAAATTTGGCTTAACAGGTAATATCCAAGCTTGTTAAAAGTGGAAAAAGTTTTTTTAAAAGACAGGGTTTTTTTTAACCGATTTAATATTTACTCGTCTGAGCATTGAAGTCTGTTCTCAATCAAGCACTTTTTTCATGTCAGCATTTAATTTGCCACTTTTTTACTCAATGTGATCTCCACTGCCTTCTCTATCTGTCCAGCAGCTGGATATTCAGAAATATAATCTATTACCACTCTATTTCAATGTTAATCTGAGCACACGTGCATGCATGTGTGCATGTGTGTGTGTGTGCAAAGAGTAAATAAAAGTAAAATGAATTCTTAACTAAACATCCGTACCAAAGAATGTTCTGCTTCTCAAAAAGCATTAATATATGGCAGGATCTGGCATGCAAGGACAAGCATGTTAACCAAACAATGACGTATATTGACAATGTATTAGAGCACACATTAACCATGTAAAAATCCTTAAAGTTAAATAAAACATTTTTTTTCCAACAGTAAAATAATTTATGTCAAGTCATTTGAATAAGGCCTATATGTGAATGTGATGTAGTGGGAATGGCAGGGAGGTGATGTCTGCAAGGGAAAAAAATGGAAAACCAGCCTTAGGACAAACAGAAGAAAAACCTTAACACTCTTCCCACCATACATCGACTGTCGGGGAGAATCATCAGTGAAGATGTCAACACTGAATATCTTGCCCTTCCTCTGATGAAGGGAAATCTATTGCCTTCATTATATTGAGGGTAGATTGAGGCATAAAGTAAAGCATAGGTCTCAGTTACAAAGCTGTGACCAAACCATCTTGTTGACGTTCTTTTTAGAGCTGTTTTCTTCTATAACTCAGCTAATGATTGTTTTATTAAACTAATTATGATTTGAGCTCTTCCTGTTGGCTGACTTCAGATTTTAAATAAAGATAAAGTTTAATAAGGGTGAATGGTTTTAATTACCAAAGCCAACTCTTGGAGTATTGTGCTAGCAAAAGAATGTTCACAACATCTTGATCTGTGAAGAAATAAGAAAATTTTTCTTTATCCTACCCTTGAGTACTCTACACACCATTTACCAGCAGTTCTGAGTTGACCACAGATGATTTTTATTGATTTTATCAGTTGAAACCCATGGATAGCACTGTACCTTCTAAGAGCTTTTTTTCACCAGCACCACCATCTGAACTCTACAGCTTACTGCTTTCTCAAAATCACTGTGTACTTAGTTTCAGCCATGGAAACTCACAAATAACCTAAAGAGACAATATTCAAATTTAATTCATTTTATACAACCCTAAAGACAAAAATCATTGCTTCTTCAAAAAGGTCATTTTACAAGTATTACATTATGAATGTCTCTTAAAATTTACTTATGTAAGCCTGGGGTCTGTGAGTAGGATTTATCTGTACTATATCACAATTATTGGAGTTTGTATTTTCAGTGTGAAAACTACCTTTCTTGAAGTTAAAAGAAATTCTATCACATTGCAGATTCTTTTCAAAAGAATTTCTGAAATATTTTCTTCCCTAAAAATAGAAATATCAATTACTTAGGATCAAAAAGGAATTTCTTTTGTAAACTCCAAGTTTAACTTAATAGAGAATTTTTTTTTAATATACTTAAAGCTGGTAAACATCATTAAATGGAAAAGAATGTATCTTCACAAAAGAAAGTACATTTCAACAAGATAAAAATCTGTATCAGTACAGGTAAACTACTAGGCAATTTAACTCAACTGAAACTAAATTTATTAGAATAAGAAAAACTTAGCCACAAAGAAAAAAAGTATCAGAAGTTCCTGACTTTGAGACAGGTCCTAAATAAGGCGTTTTTTTGTTGTTGTTGTTGTTTTTCCAGTTTGTAAGTGGTTAGTGGGGTACTTAAATTTATAATTAGTAAAAATTTCTATTCTATTTTTTTTTCCTTCAATTCATAATAAACGTTTTCAGCAGGTTTGGCTGTCCTTTGTCATTGCAGACTGTATTGTTCAAAGTCACAGAGTGTTTAAAAGAGAGGGCCATAGCTAGACTTAGAGCAAGGATCAAAACTCAATCTGTCACTTGATAGATGTTTTGACTCTACAGTCTTTGTGCCTCAATTTCCCCATTCTTATTTAACTCTAAGATAGTAATTGTACAAAATATATAAGTTTTGGTGAAGATTAAAGGGGGCAAGACACATTAAGTCCTTAGTGTATATTGTTAGCACTTAATAAAGGATATTAAATTTTAATGCAACCACATCCCATGCCATGACATATCTCTGGTTTGATTCACTGTGTGATTATAGGTCCTCTTCTGCCTCTCATACCAGGGACTTATAGAGGTTTTAGATAATCTGGTAAGAATTATCTTTTATAGGTTTGCTTTTTTTTTTTTTTTTAAGAGAGAAAGAGAGAGAAAGTTGAGGTTAATTTAACATTTTCTAGTACTGTTGTCTATGACTCCAGAAACAAGAGGCATTTGGAAGTCTCTAATTTCCTTCTGTCTCCAATAAACCCCTGTGGGTTTGAACTCATCAGTCAGCATAGAGTCAGACTGCAGTACTAAGAGCCTCTTCTCTGGGATCAGAATTCAGCCTGCTGCTTCAAAACATTCTAACAACTCTTTGAAATTCAGGACTCTGCATGCCCTCTGTCATTCTGAACTTGCCCTTGCCATGGCAGAGAGCATCTGCTGCCCCAGAAAATCATGAGTCCTGCCAGAGCTATTATCCTGAAACCTTTTGCTCCTCTACTCCATTTTCCCATGGAGTAAAATATGGATCTTTCTTTTGTTGTTGTTGTTGTTTTGGTGGGGGAGATTAGAGTTCTATTATTACTCAAAACAGCCTCCCACCGAAAGTCAGAGGCTAGAGTTTTTTGTTTTTTTTACTTTAAGTTCTGTGATACATACATAGAATGTGCAGGTTTGTAACATAGGTATACACATGCCATGGTAGTTTGCTGCACCTATCAACCCATCATCTAGGTTACAGGCCCTGCGTGCATTAGGTATTTGTCCTAATGCTCTCCCTCTTCTTGCCCCCTACCCCCTAACAGGCTCCAATGTGTGTTGCTCCTCTCCCTGTGTCCATGTGTTCTCATTGTTCAGCTCCCACTTACAAGTGAGAACATGCAGTGTTTGGTTTTCTATTCCTGTGTTAGTTTGACAAGAACGATAGCTTCCAGCTTTATCCATCTCCTTGCAAAGGACATGATCTCCTTTTTTATGGTTGCACAGTATTCCATGGTGTATATGTGCCACATTTTCTTTATTCAGTCTATCATTGATGGGCATTTGGGTTGGTTCCAAGTTTTTGCTATTTTAAATAATGCTGCAATAAACATACGTATGTATGTGTCTTTATATAACCCTTTGTATAAATACACAGTAATGGGATTGCTGTGGCAAATGGCATTTCTGGTTCTAGATATTTGAGGAATCACCACACTGTCTTACACAATTGTTGAACTAATTTACATTCCTACTGACAGTATAAAAGCATTCCTCTTTCTTCACAGCCTCACCAGCATCTGTTGTTTCCTGTCTTTTTAATAATTGCCATTCTGACTTGTGTAAGATGGCATCTCATTGTGGTTTTGATTTGCATTTCTATAATAATCAGTGATGATGAGCTTTTTTTCATCTGTTTGTTAGTTGCATAAATGTCTTCTTTTGAGAAGTGTCTGCTTATATCCTTTGCTCACTTTCTGATGGGGTTTTTCTTGTAAATTTATGTAATTTCCTTGTAAATTCTGTATTAGACCTTTGTCAGATAGGTATATTGCAAAAATTTTCTCCCATTCTGTAGGTCACCTGTTCACTCTGATGCTAGTATTTTGTTTGTTTGTTTTGCTGTGCAGAAGTTCTTTAATTTAATTATATCCCATTTGTCAATTTTGGCTTTTGTTGCAATTCTTTTTGGTGTTTTCATCATGAAGTCTTTGCATGCCTATGTCCTGAATGGTCAAATGCATAAACATTCCATGCTCATGGATAGAAAGAATCAATATCATGTAAATGGCCATACTGCCTAAGATTATTTATAGATTCAATGCTATTCTCATGAAACTACCATTGACTTTCTTCACAAAATAAGAAAAAAAAAACTATTTTAAATTTCATATGGAACCAAAAAAGGGCCCATATGGCCAAGACAGTCCTAAGCAAAAAGAGCAAAGTTGGAGACATCATGCTACCTGACTTCAGACTATACTATAGGGCTAAACAAAAAAAGCATGGTACTTGTACCAAAACAGACATATAGACCAATGAAACAGAACAGAGACCTCAGAAATAACAACACATATCTACAACCATCTGATCTTCAACAAACCTGACAAAAACAAGCAATGGGGAAAGGATTCCCCATTTAATAAATGGTACTGGGAAAACTGGCTAGCCACATGCAGATAACTAAAACTGGACCCCTTCCTTATACCGTAAGCAAAAATTAACTCAAGATGGATTAAAGACTTAAATGTAATATCCAAAACCATAAAAACCCTAGAAGAAAACCTACATAAAACCATTCAGGATACGGATCTTTTGCAAAACCAGAAGATCTACTAAAATATTTTCCTCAAATAAAAGAGTAGTTTTCCTGAGGGATAAATTTTACCAACAGTCATGGTGCAATAGGTGCAGCCTGCAGGCAATGTTCAGATGGCATATTCTGATATAAAATGTTCCTATGATAGCTGTAAGAGGAGTACATACAGAGTAGAGGGAAAACTGAGAGGAGTTAGTATCAATTCTAACCTGGGTTCTTGAAATATGAATTTAGCCGGCAAATGTTGCAGGTAGGCACAACCCCATTGGATGTGTCTGAAAAATTGCAAGCTACTTGGTGCTAGTGGAAATCAGACAACACTGGGGAAATGGGGTTAGGATGGCAGGAAATGTCGGATTGTAGAGGGCCTTACATGTCATAATAAAGAATTCAGACTTTATCCAGGAAACATTCTTCCTTACCTGGTTGCTATTAAAACAATCTGAGGAGCTTTAATAATAAGCTAATTTTGAAAGCCCTGTTATATGATCTGTGTGTCCTCACCCAAATCTCATCATGAATTGTAATCCAAATTGCTATCTCAATGTATTGTGGGAGGGACCCCCTGGGAGGTGATTAGAAATGCTGGTGGTCCCCCCATGCTGTTCTTGTGATAGTGATCCTCCTGCCTCGTCCTTCCAAAGTGCTGGGATTACAGGCATGAGTCACCGTGGGCAGCCCGTATTTTAATGTTCATGAAAATGCCCACAATAGTATGCTGATATGGTTTGGATCTGTGTCCCCCCCTAAATCTCACGTTTAATTGTAATCCCCGGTATTGGAGGTGGGGCCTGGTGGCAGGTGACTGGATCATGTGGGCATAGTTCTCATAAATAGGTTTAGCATCATCCCCCGGAGTGCTGAGAGCTGATGATAGCTGATGGTTTTATGAGGGGCTTTCCCCCTTAACTATGTACCTGTCTCTCCTGCTGCCATGTGAAGAAGGACGTGTTTACTCCCTCTTTCATCATTAATGTAAGTTTCCGGAGGCCTCTTCAGACATGCATAACTGTGAGTCAATTAAACCTCTTTCCTTTATCCTTTATAAATTACTCAATCTCGGGTGTGTCCTTATAGCAGCACAAGAACAAACTAATGCACCTTGTAATGGAATTTCATACTGAATATGAATTATGTGGAAACATAACACTGTACAGGGATCTGACTAGGTGGTAATAATGTGCTTAATATCAGCATTTAGATATTACAATAGGATTATTCTTTATATATTTGGACTCTTTTAGTACCATTTGGGTTATTTTTAACTGTTTTCAAGTCTATCATGAGTTATCACATATTCATACACACATATATATGTGTGTACATGCACAAGAATATGTGTTCTTCCTTATAACTAAAATATTTACACAAAATAAAGAATGGGTAGGGCATGGTGGCTCACATCTCTAATCCCAGCACTTTGGGAGGCCAAAGCATGCAGAGCACCAGAGGTCAGGAATCTGAGAACAGCCTGGCCAACACAGTGAAACACTGTCTCTACTAAAACTACAAAAAATTAGCCAGGCATGGTGGTACACACCTATAGTCCCAGCTACTCAGGAGGCTGAGGCAGTAGATTCTCTTAAACCCAGGAGAGGGAGGCTGTAGTGAGCCGAGAGAGTGCCACTGCATTCCAGCCTGGATGACAGGGCAAGACTCCATCTCTAAATAAATAAGTAAGAATGGAGAAAGGAAACTAATATAAAAGAAAAAAAAAAGACCAGTATACAATAGAGAATACACTCAGCTATTGCATAGCCCTGACACTGGGATTCTCAAAGCCCAATATAGGGAGAAATATTTTTTTATTTTTTATTTTTTGAGACAGAGTCTGGAGTCCAGTGGCCTGATATTGGCTCACTGCAACCTCTGCCTCCTGGACTCAAGCAGTTCACCTGCCTCAGCCTGTTGAGTAGCTAGGATTACAGGCACACGACGCCGTGCTGGCTGTTTTGTATTTTTAGAAGAGATGGGGTTTTGCCATGTTGGCCAGGCTGGTCTCCAATGCCTGACCTCAGGTTACCCACCCGCCTCAGCCTCCCAAAGTGCTAGGATTAGGATTACAGGCGTGGGCCACATGCTTAGTTGGCATGATTCTTATAACATGAATCCTTAGGAGAAATGTTGTACGGTCCAAAAATGCATCTAGAATCTACCTTAACGTTAAAAAGATGGACCTGATCCTAGTGATTAAAGTACTTGGTACTGGAATTTCTGGTACACTCAGAAGATCAGGAACAAGCCAATGTATGTAAAACCTATCATCTCTCTTCTGCACTCTGTAACTTCCATCAGTCATGAAGTCCTGATGATTAGTCTCATACGTGTTTTTTCTCAGGGTCATCTGCATTCCACATCCACTGCAGCTGCCTAGTTCAGCATCCATTTCTCTTGCTTAGATTTAGTCAAGTCATCTCACTGTGCAGCCTTCTGTCTGTTCCTACTGTAATATTCCTTTCATTATAATGTCACTCTGTCTAACATATTCTCATGCTCCACCATTGTTTATTGAACTGGTTGTAAATAGGTTGTTGTTTTCAAAAAATTTGGAGTGAATGCAATTACAAGGCCAGGTACTGGTGCTTGCTATTAAGATACTTACACAGTCACAGTCTTCTCTCAGGAGAAATAAATACTGCTACAAAAAGGAGAAAAAAATCTATTTTCATCCCCAATCAACTCAAGCTATCAACAAAATCTCAACAGAAGGTTCCTAATCTAATAATAAACTATTATTATCCAGTCTCAGCTAAGAATTAACATACATATATATTTTGAATCCCATAACGATATTGGCAAGTACTGTTATTATTCCCATTTTTTCATGGCTTAGGAACAGAGAAATTATTTTCCCCAATCACACAGCCACTGCATCCATACAATGTACTCTAGACATTTTTCAGAGCATTTTTCCAAAACAGTTCCTATGGTAGAGATTACAACACTGACTACAAACTAGCTCTTTAAGCCACATTTGGATAATAGTAGACAAATATTGTATTTATTGTCTGTATCATCCGAAAACCTTTTCAGGCTAACAGTTGCAGCATCTTTTTTTTCTTTTTCTTTTTTTTTTTGAGATGGAGTTTTGCTCTTGTTGCCCAGGCTGGAATGCAATGGTGCAATCTCGGCTCATGGCAACCTCTGCCTCCCAGATTCAAGCAATTCTCCTGCCTCAGCCTCTTGAGTAGCTGGGATTACAGCCGTCTGCCACCATGCCTGGCTAATTTTTGTATTTTTAGTAGAGATGAGGTTTCACAATGTTAGCCAGGCTGGTCTCGAACTCCAAACCTCAGGTGATCCACCTGCCTTAGCCTCCCAAAATTCTGGGATTACAGGCGTCAGCCACTGTACCCAGCCAGCATTTTTTATTTGTGACTACACTGTGGACCCCTTTAGAGCAGGAAACATTCATGAGCCATTTTGTTCCCCACTGGACTTAACACAATTGTAAGCACACAGATTCTTGAGATATACTCGTTGGCTAATTGTTTATCTGTAGATTGTTTTAATAGAGTTCTTGAAGCCAAGCCAGTAGATACTTTTTTGGATAAACATACTTTTTTTTTTTGGATAAACACAGATACTTTTTTTTTGATAAACATAAAAATTGACCCTTCTAATCTTCAAGCTTCAAAATTGTATTTGTTTTATCTCAGGAAATACTTTTACATCTCTCAAAAGAAGTATCGAAGAACTAAAAACTCATAAGATTACCATATCCAGACAATAAGGAGGGTATGCTACAATAGCCTGAAAAGGCTTTTGGATGATACAGACAACAAATACAATGTTTGTCTGCTATTGTCCAAATGTGGCTTAAATTCATCATGATTGCTTTCTTGTACCTTTCTAGTTCCTGTTTTCCTACACATTGTTGCATTTCTTGCCTACTGTATAAACCCTTAGTTTTAATCAGTCAGGGAGATGGATTTGAGAATGAGCTCCCATCTTCTTGGCTGTAGCACCTGATTAAAGCCTTCTTTCTTTCCAATACTTGTCACAGCGACTGGCTTTCTCTCTGGTTAGCAGCAGGATCTAGACTGAAGCATTGGTGTTTCGGTAACAGTCTCAGATACATCATTTATGTCTCTGCTTTGGAAACATACATACTACTTTATTCACTTTATATTTTACATAAGCCATTAAAATTGTGTTATATTTAGCTGTTTTCATCCACTTTAGTTCTGGATGAATTTTACAATGCTGCAAAATATTGCTTTCTTCTAACTTTCTAACCAAGAAGTCCCCATCCTGTAGAGCTGACACCTAAAAATTACGAAGCTTTGAAACAGTGCTAACAACTCATCTACGTCTCAGAAATCTTTACAGACATTGAAAAATAATAAAAGTAATTTTAAGTCTAATTTCTTAAGAAGCATGTTCTAAATTTATTCCGAGCTGTACAACATTTCAAATACCCTCTGCTTTCTGTGCCTCATTTATCCATGGTTAACATTATACCTAACTGCAGATACAAAAGAACATACAAGTCCTCATGTATCTAGTTATGGTCCCAAGTAAATTACATCAGTTTAATTTGTGTTACAGGAGAGTTATATAATGTTCTTTTCTGTTTTTCTGTTAAAAAGAAAATGGCTTTTGCATGTTTGATGTGTACTTTCTGACGTTTGCCTCCATTTACATAATGAGGTTACAGTCTAACTAGTTTTCATAAATAAGAGGCCAAATTGTATTTGTTCCAAGAGGCAGTTCTGCTAAGCAGAAGACACACTACAATCTAAACCGATCTATGATCACTTTCACCTGTCAAGATTCATTTAAACTATGTAAAATGAGCTTTGCATATTTGGGGGACTGGAGTAAAAACTAAATGTAACCTTTGGACTTTTCTTACACCTGTTAGTGTCTAATATATGTAAGAAAATACCTCTCTGTGCTTTGATTTTTCTCATCTGTAAAATTGAATACTGAATTACTCTTTAAAAGCAACATTCTAGGGATTCCCATTAGAACTCAAAAGTAAACGGATATTTGAGGCGTAAAAAGGAAGTTTTCAAATAGTAAAGTTTTCTTTGGAGAAGCAATGTTGTGTAACAGAAATAGGACAGATTTTGTAGCTTGAGTATATGAATTTGATTCACCAAAATGAAATTTTTCGCAATATTGAAGCAGGATATTTCCCTCACCCATTTATGGGTGGAAACTGGAGTGCACAGGTGCTAGAACTAGCTGGCCACTTTGGTGCTAGCAGGGGCAGACTCCACTCACCCTGTTCTGCTGTGTTCCACCCCTCTCAGGACGGGGAGTGCAGGTGAGCAGGTACAGTAGCCAGGGAGAGTGCTTTTGGGCACCAACAGGAGCTGAATTGTACAGGGCCCTGGAAACAATGTCTGGGGAGTGCCTTTAACCCCTGAAACCCCAGAATGAGTGTTATAGTGCCCTTTTAGCTTTGCCATCTGCAGATAGCTTAAGTGTTAACAGTTCAATGTGACAGAGTTTTACATGCACACCTGTGTTCTTGTCTGGCATCCAGAAAGAAAGAGATCACAGAAATGAATTGAAGGTGGTAAATGTGTGGGATTTTATTGCCAGTGAAGGTAGCTCTCAGCGGGTGGAGGAGCTAAAAAGGGGATGAAACAGGAAGGCAATCTTCCCTTGGAGTCCAGCTGTCTCCAGCCAGACCAGATTCCTCTATGAAGCTATGCTGTCAAGCTGTCCCTCTGAAGTCAAGCCCCTTCTCTCCTTAGTTCAACCATATTCTCTGACAGTCAGCTGCTTCTCATCTCTCTGCCAGCTGAGCCTGTAGATTTTATGGGCACAGGATTGGGGGCAGGGTGGGCCATTGTTGGTTTTGGAAAAGGCAACGTTCGAGTGGGAAAACGGGGATGTGAGTTCTCACTTTGGACCGTGGTTCCTGGCTTTTGAGGATGGGTGCGGCCCTTACCATAGACCCACACTTTTCTGCCCCAAATTTCCCTGCCTATCTCTGTCAATATTATCTTGACTTCACCACAAAATGAGAAAATAAATCATTTGTTCTCCATGGGTTCCATAAGGTTTTACAAAAGAGAGTGTTGAAAGTGCTTGTACATAATATATGCTCTATAATTGTAGCTATTTGGGGCATGAAAGGCACTTCTTCATTCCTTCACATCTTCACCTATGTAAGCAAACTATTTTTTCACATAATGGTTCATAGATGCTGTAGAATGAGAAGTAGTGGATATTAGTAAAAGAAACATTCTTGGTCTAGATTTCACTCCTGTGAATTCCAAGCAACCTCGTATTGAGGCTGAGTATCCATAACACGAGGGGCCAGGGATGGAGTCAGGATAATAGTCTTCTGGCTGTGATCTTGCAGTTCAGCATTTACCCATTGGTTTTTACCACATAAATGAAATATAAAAAGCAGAGAGATAAAATGGAAAGAAGGGTAAAAGACTAAGAAGCTCTGGGACCTCATCTGAGGACATGTTCGTAGGAATAGTATAGGAGCTGCTAACAATTATTAAAATGAAGTTTTAGACCATCCTCATGAATTCAAGAACATATGTGATTTGCTACTAATAAGATTGCATTTTTTTTTCTCTAATGGATGAGCCAACAGATAGTCCTTGATGTGTACAGTGACCTGTCATTAGGAAGATGAAAGAAGTTTATTTTTGATCTTCCTATATTGTGCACTGATCCTGAACATCTGAAAAAGCAATCATTCTTTATGCAGAGAAAATGGCAAATAGCCTGTATTTCTTGTAGGTTTGTTCTATATGTTGCTATAATTTATATTTATTCATTAGCTGTTATACCTTTAATCCTAAATAGGCAACTTGGCAAAATCACTTATAGGTTTAGCAGGCAAATCAGACTCACAATGGCCAAAAAAGAACTACTGGTTTTCTCTCTTCAGCAAACATGCTCTACCACTAGTCCTCCCCACCTCATTGCTCAAAGAAAAAAACAAAACAAAATACACAGGCATCTCTTATTACTCTCTTCCCCTTACACCCTACATCCAACACAACAGAAGCTCTGTTCATGCAATTTCTAAATCGTATCCCAAATCTTGGACATCACTCCACCTATACCATTTCCAATATAATTCAAACCACCACACTTTTCTCTACTTCATACTCCATGTCTTAGTTTGTTTTGTGATGATGTAACAGTATACCTCAGACTGGGTAATTTATGATGAACAGAAATTTAGTGGCCCATATTCTGGAGGCTGGGAAGTCTAATACCAAGATGTTGGCATGTGAAATGGATCTTCTTACTGCATCATTATATGGTGTAAAAACAGAGAGACACAGAGAGAGAGATCTAAACTTGCTCTTTCAGAATAGTGTTAATCCTATCACGAGGATGTAGCCCTCATTGCCTAATCACCTCTTAAAGGTCCCACCTCTTAATACTGCTACAATGGCAATTACATTTCAACGTGAGTTTTGGAGGGAACAAACATTAAAACCATAGCAGTCCACATGAGATCCAATTTTAAAAAATATAAACCAGATTATACTGCTCCTTATTTATGATATTTCGAAAGCTTCCCATTAAAATAAAATTAGACTTACCTAGGCCTATCAAGTCTTGTCATCTGCTCTCTCCTTCCTCGCTGACATCAACTCCTCCATTCTTTTTCCCATCCACCAAGCTTAAATAACATTTTTTTCTCATTCTCAAAAGTGCCAAGTTTATTTCTACTTTAAGGTCTTTACACGAGGTCTTGACCTACCTGTAGGGTCGGCTTTATGGCTGTGTGATCTGTGAACTCACAGAAGTGCACTGGGCTCCGAAGAGCCTCAGGCATAATTTAATGCTCTGCCATTGCTGTCTCAAGATGTTTAAGAATTTTAGTTTTTAATTTGTATTTTTAAATGAAATCTAATGGGACAATGGATCACATAGGTGAGCAGAGGAAATATATGCAAGATTTCTATCATTTTTTTTGCCAATTCATTTGCATACAGCATTTGCAATTCCAAATACAAGGAATTCTGGTGGAGCTACATTATGGGGGAGTTCATCATGACGCAAAGTGAATATAAGGCAATCATGTTATTATGTCTAGAACTGGGTAAGCAGGGGCACTGACAGCTCTGAAAGGTCACGTTTCTGTTAAGAACCAGAAGTTTCATCAATAATTTCTCCTTTCTACAGAAAGGAGAAACTTGCATTCCAAGAAACATGAATGACCAAAGAAACCTATTATAACCTTTCTTACTCATGTAACTTATCAGTATTAAATAACTACCTATAGTGAAAATAATAGCATAGCAGAAAAAAGAAAGATAAGGCAATCCATAGTTCATTTTCCTTTAGTTTCTCCTTACCCATAAGTAAGCTAAAGGTAGAGAGTGTAGAACAAATGTATGCCTATCAAGGAGTGAAAGAGAAAAACTGTTAATTTTGAATAATGTTTCTACTGTCATGGTAAGAATGAAATACCTACATATGTACAAGTTACAAAATCAAAAATCATTTAATTTTGTGATGACACATATATGAGTTAAATGCTCTTTAAAAGTTTCTTGTTTCTTATTAAAATTGGTACAGTGCTCACTATAAAGATGAATGGTAACATTTAGGCTGATAATTTGAAATTTTAATCTTCTTTGCTTAGAATGACTTTAAATATCAAATAACTAAACACCATGAGTAGAGAGAAGAGAGGAGAAAACTCTATAATTAGTACCTTAATAGTACTTTTTTTCTGGCTTTGGAAGAAGAGATCTCACATTTTCATTTCGCATTGGGCCAGGCAAATTATGTACCCAGCTCTGCTTGTATGGAGTGTTCTTCCTCTGCTCATAACCTTACCAAGGTGACTCCTTCATGCAATTTATGTCTCTTATCAATTACCATCTTCTTTGAGAAGTCACCTGTCACCCATCAATCTAAATTTGTCACCAAGTGCTCTCTGGAAAAACATCTTATCAAAGTATTCTCTGTAAAGTTGTATATGAATGGTTTTCTGTAAACCATTTCTGTCTCTCTGCATCCTCCCTCTGTGGGAGAATAATCATGACTTTCTTTCCACCACTTACCCTTAGAGTTGAAAACAGTGGCCAGCAATTATTAAGTATTCAGTAAATATTTGTGGAATGGGTGAATTAATAAATGAATGATTACCAAATATCCTAAATACAATAAAATCTTTTTAAATTTAGAGAGACAATACTTTTGCTGTTTAAAAATTTAGAAAAGCAAAAAATAATAATAACCAATCAATTTTTGAACCACAGACAACCAGAGATTAATCTGGAAGGTGGCACCGTAAAATTTTTAGCACATTTTTATAATGTGGCTATAAAAATAATTACTCCAACAGTGTTTTTCTCATGTTTCTCTACTACATATTTTTAATAATTTTATGTTATTTTAATATATAATTTCTAATATTTTGATTAAATGCTTCCAATGAATGACCAGCTATAAGTTTCAGATGGAGACTGTGTCACGATTTTTATTTTATTTTTAAATAATCTCCTCTTAAAACATTTAGGATAGGCAAGGGTGATGGGTTACATCTTGTGTGTTATGTTGCTAGATAGAAAACAGTTGCCTGAAAGATTATGTTAAAAAGAATAACAATCTTTTGCCTTACTATTTGGGAACAGCTGAATAATGATGTCTCCAAAGAGTGCAAAAGTGGGAAATGAAAGCCCAAATACCATGAATCTACCATCTCCATTCTAAGATACTCACCAAAATAAGGATGGTATATAACCAAAAAAAAAAAATTTTTCAGCTTTTCTGGCCTTGAATAAAAGTGTACACTCTTTGTGCTGCCAAGGTAGCAATTTTCCCTTAGGCAATTCTGAAAATAACTGTAAATGATAATAAGAAATCAAAATTCTGCAGAACATAGAACAATGTCACCCTGTGATTTTTTATAATTTCTGTAGAGCCAAATATATACAGTCTGCCTCATCATGTTTAATACTAAGTAAATTTTCATCTTTAATAAGATAGGGTTTAACTTTTTGGAAGAGGGCTATTAAGTTAATATATTTAGGATATTTGGAATACAAGGGTAAAAAGTAAATTTATACGTAATATAAGAATTTTGTCTTTGCAAAATGCTTCTGGCCATCAGTATTTATAACAATTTTTTTTGCTATATCTAGTATTGTCTATACCAGACATAACAAAATGGTTTTCCACTTTCCTAATCACCACTGAATGCTCCGTGGCAACTATGTTGGAAAGATCATATAAACCCTGCACAGTTCAGTTACTTCAATGGGATATTTATGATAGAATAATATATACTATTTTGTTAAATGTGATAGGTATAAATCTATAAAATGAGGATGTAAGGTAATAACTACCAATAATTCTGCACATATTAATTTTACAATCTAGATGAGATGGACCAGTTCCTTGAAAAGCAAAAATGGTTCAATAAGCAAAAATTAATTAATGTACTCCACCATATTAATGGCTAAGGGAGAATTACATAACCATATCAATTGGTGCAGAATAAGCATTTTACAAAATTCATCATAAAACACATACTTGTGATTCAAGATAAAAACACCTTTTCATGATGAAAACTATCACAAAACTAGGAATACTGGGGAACTTTCCTCCTAACATCAGGAAGAAGGAAAGAACTTCCACACTCACCACAATTATCAAATATAATACTAGGATACCTAGCCAGTGCAAAAAGGCAAGAAAAGAAATAAAAGACCTACAGGTTTTTAAAAAGATCTGTTCCTGTATGCAAATGATATGAATATCCCAAGGAAACAACAACAATAATTTCTTAAAGGTAATAAGTGAGTTCAGTAAGGTCACGAGATACAAAATCATCATGTAAAAAATAGTTGTATTTCTATATAGTAACAATGTACATGTGAAAATCAAAACTAAAAATGTAACAAAGAGACTTAGACTCCCAAACAATAATAGTGGGAGACTTTAAAACCCCACTGTCAATATTAGACAGATCAACAAAACAGAAAATTAACAAGGATATCCAGAACTTGAACTCAACTCTGGACCAAGCAGACCAAATAGACATCTACAGAACTCTCCACCCCAAATCAACAGAATATTCATTATTCTCAGCAACACATCACACTTATTCTGAAATTGACCAAACAAGTAGGAATAAAACACTCCTCAGCAAATGTAAAAGAATGGAAATCGTAACAAACAATCTCTCAGGCTACAGTGCAATCAAATTAGAACTCAGGATTAAGAAACACATTCAAAACCACATAGCTACATGGAAACTGAACAACCTGCTTCTGAATGACTACTGGGTACATAAGAAAAATAAGGCAGAAATAAAGATGTTCTTTGAAACCAATAAGAATGAAGACACAACATACCAGAATCTCTGGGACACATTTAAAGCTGTGTGTAGAAGGAAATTCATAGCACTAAATGCCCACAAGAGAAAGCAGGAAAAATCTAAAATCAATACCCTAATGTCACAATTAAAAGAACTAGAAAAACTAGAGCAAACAAATTCAAAATCTAGCATAAAACAAGAAATAACTAAGATCAGAGCAGAACTAAAGGAGATAGAGACAGGAAAGACCCTTCAAAAAAATCAATGAATCCAGGAGCTGGTTTTTTGAAAAGATCAACAAAATAGACCACTAGTCAGTCTAATAAAGAAGAAAAGAGAGAAGAATCAGATAGATGCAATAAAAATAATGGTAAAGGGGATATCACTACTGATCCCACAGAAATAAAATCTACCATAAGAGAACACTATAAACACCTCTACACAAATAAACCAGAAAATCCAGAAGAAATGGATAAATTCCTGGGTACTTACAACCTCAAAAGACTAAACCAAGAAGAAGTCGAATCCCTGAATAGACCAATAACACATTCTGAAATTGACTATGCAATTAATAGCCTACTAACCAAAAAAAGCCCAGGACCAGACAGGCTCACAGCCAAATTCTACCAGAGGTACAAAGAGGAGCTGGTTCCATTCTTTCTGAAACTATTCCAAATAAGAGAAAAAGAGGGAATGCTCCCTAACCCATTTTATGAGGCCAACATCATCCTAATACCAAAACCCAGCAAAGACACAACCAAAAAACAAAATTTCAGGCCAATATTCATGATGAACATCAATACAAAAATCCTCAATAAAATACTGGCAAAGCAAATCCAGCAGCACATCAAAAAGCTTATCCACCATGATCAAGTCAGCTTCATCACTGGAATGCAAGGCTGGTTCAACATACACAAATCAATAAATGTAATCCATTACATAAACAGAACCAAAGACAAAAACCAATGATTATTTCAATAGATGCAGAGAAGGTCTTCAACAAAATTCAACAGCCATTCATGCTAAAAACTCTCCATAAACTCGTTATTGATGGAACATATCTCAAAATAATAAGAGCTATTTATGACAAACCCACAGCCAATATCATACTAAGTAGGCAAAAACTGGAAGCATTCCCTTTGAAAACTGGCACAAGACAAGGATGCCCTCTCTCACCACTCCTATTCAACATAGTATTGGAACTTCTGGCCAGGGCAATCAGGCAAGAGAAAGAAAGAAAAGGTATTCAAAGAGGAAAAGAGGAAGTCGAAGAGTCTCTATTTGCATATGACATGATTGTATATTTAGAAGACCCCATCATCTCAGCCCCAAATCTCCTTAAGCTGATAAGCAACTTTAGCAAGTCTCAGTATACAAATCAATGTGCAAAAATTACAGGCACTCCTATACACCAATAACAGATGAACAGAGAGCCAAATCATGAGTCAACTCCCATTCACAATTGCTACAAAGAGAATACAATACCTAGGAATACAACTAACAAAGGAGGTGAAGGACCTCTTAAAGGAGAACTACAAATCACTGCTCGAGGAAATAAGAGAGGACACAAACAAATGAAAAAACATTCCATGCTCACGGTTAGGAAGAATCACTGTCATGAAAATGGCCATACTGCCCTAAGTAATTTATAGATTCAATGCTATCCCCATCAAGCTACCATTGACTTTCTTCACAGAATTGGAAAAATCTACTTTAAATTTCATATGGAACCAAAAAAGAACCCACATAGACAAGAAAATCCTAAGCAAAAAAAAAAAAAAAAAGCTCAAGGCATCACACTACCTGACTTCAAACTATATTAAAAGGCTAGGTAACCAAAACAGCATGGTACTGGTACCAAAACAGACATATAGATCAATGGAACAGAACAGAGGCCTCAGAAATAACACCACACAACTACAACCATCTGATCTTTGACAAAGCTGATAAAAACAAGCAATGGGGAAATGATTCCCTATTTAATAATTAGTGTTGGTGTTGGGAAAACTGGCTAGCCATATGCAGAAAACTGAAACTGGATCCCTTCTTTACACCTGATACAAAAAAATAACTCAAGATGGATTATAGACCTAAATGTAAAACCTAAGACCATAAAAACCTGAGAAGAAAACCTAGGCAATACCATTCAGGACATAGACATGGGCAAAAACATGACTAAAACACCAAAGCCAATGGCAACAAAAGCCAAAATTGGAAAATGTAATCTAATTAAACTAAAGAGCTTCTGCACAGTGAAAGAAACTACCATTAGAGTGAACAAGCAACCTACAGAATGGAAGAAAATTTTTGCAATCTATCCATCTGACAAAGGGCTGGTATCTAGAATCTACAAAGAACTTAAACAAATTTACAAGCAAAAAACAAACAACCCCACCAAAAATTGGGCAAAGGATATGAACCGACACTTCTCAAAAGAAGAAATTTATGCAGCCAACAAACATATGAAAAAAAGCTCGTCGTCACTGGTCATTAGAGAAATGCAAATCAAAACCACAATGAGATATCATCTCACACTAGTTAGAATGGCAATCATTAAAAAGTCAGGAAACAAAAGATGCTGGAGAGGATGTGAAGAAATAGGAATGCTTTTACAATATTGGTGGAGTCTGAATTAGTTCAACCATTGTGGAAGACAGTGTGGTGATTCCTCAAGGATCTAGAACTAGAAATACCATTTGACCCAGCAATCCCATTACTGAATATACACCCAAAGGATTATTAATCACTGTATTATAATGACACATGCACATGTATGTTTATTGTGGCACTGTTTACAATAGCAAAGACTTGGAACCCACCCACATGCCCATCAATGATAGACAGGATAAAGAAACTGTGGCACATATACACCATGGAATACTATGCAGCCATAAAAAAGGATGAGTTCATGTCCTTTGCAGGGACATAGACAAAGCTGTAAACCCATTATTCTCAGCAAACTAACACAAGAACGAAAAAACAAACACCACATGCTTTCACTCATAGGTGGAGCTGAACAATGAGAACACATGGACACAGGGATGGCAACATCTTACACTGGGGCCTGTCAAAGGCAGAGCGGGGAGGAGGGATAGCATTAGAAGAAATACTTAATGTAAATGACAGGTGGATGGGTACAGCAAACCACCAGGACATATGTATACCTGTGTAACAAACCTGTACGTTCTGTGCAGATACCTCAGAACTTAAATACACATATGTGTGTGTGTATATAACACATATGTGTTATATACACACACACAACCATTTACAATTGTTCAAAAATAATGAAATCCTTAGACGTCAACCCAAAAAGATATATAAAGATAAACATATGAATGCTGAAACTATAAAATGCTGATGTAAAGAAATCAAAAAAAGCTCTAAATAAACAGACATATCTTCTTCATGGATCAGGGGACTCAACATAGTAAAGATGTTATTCTCCCCCAAACTGAAATGCAGAATTAGCAATTTCTGTCAACATCTAACAAGTGGTAGATTTATAAAAGATTATTTTAAAATTTATATGAAATGGCAAAGCAACTCAGATAACTAAAATAATTTTGAAATTATTATTTCAAAGAGAATTATAAAATTAAGGTAGTAGGAATCAGCCTACCTGATTTCAATATTTATTATATAGCTACAGTAATCAAGACTATGTGGTATTGGCAAAGGGATAAACACATAGATGAATGGAAAGAATAGAGAACCTAGAAATAGTCTCACAAAAGTATAGCTATTGTAGTCAGAATAATGCCCCCTCCCTCTGCAACAGCCACATACAATTCCTAGAACCTGTGATTAAGTTAGGTTACATGGCAAAAGGGACTTTGTAGGTGTGTTTAAATTAAGGATATTAAAAGAATGAGTTTACCTTAGATTAGTCAGGGAAGACCAATGTAATTACAAGCATTCTTGTAAGTAAAAAGAGGAGGCAGGAGGTTCAGAGTCAGAGAAAATATTGAGATGCTATGTTGTTGGATTTGACAATGGAGGAAGGCATCATGAGCCAAGGAATGCAGGCAGCCTCTTAAAGCCAGAAAAAGCAAGAGATTCTTCTATAGACCCTCCAGAAAGAATCCAGCCTTGCTAATACCTTGATTTAGCCCACAGAGGTCCATTTTGTATTTTGGATCTCCAGAAATATGAGATAAGTTTGTGTTATTTTAAGTCACTGCTGTAAAGTGGTGGTTTTTTACAGCAGCAATAGGAAAGTAATATGATGGCCAACTGATTTTAGACAAAGATGCAAAAGCAATTCAATGGAGTTTAGTCTTTTTAACTATCTAGACTGCTAGAAGAATTAGACATGTGTTGGCAAAAAAATAATAATAATAATCAAACCAAACCCAAAACTCAGTTTATGCAAAAATTAATGAAAAATACATCACAGATTAAAACATAAAATGTAAAACCATAAAACCTTTGGAACAAATTATTGGAAAAAATATTTGGAAAATAGTGCTTGGTGAAGACTTCTCAGATGTCACATGAAAAGTATACCCATAAAAGAAAAATCATCAATAAATTAGACTTCGTCAAAACTAAAAAGTTTTGCTCTGTGAAAGTCCCTGTTAAGGAGATGAAAAGACAAGCTACAGATTGGAAGAAAAGGTATCTTCATATTAACAATCCAACATCAAGTTATTTCCTCTCTGCCTCCCATTTTCCAGATCCTGACGTGCAACATTCACTCTTCTTTGCCTAACAATATCATCTACCCAGAAAGAAAGAAAGAGAAGGCTGGGGAAAGTAGTTGCTGGGTCCGTAAGAGAGCATCCAGCTTTAGAGCTTTCACACTCAAACACCATTTAGTAACTTTTACCCTAGTTTTGGAAATAAATATTTGTCAAATATATTTCTACTAATATAGGAGGCATTCAAAAAAGCTGCAGGTATGAAGCCCAGCCAAGGCTTTACTGCATGGCCTTTACTGCAACATTTATTGTTATCCCATTAGCAGGCCAGATAATGCAACTAAAAAGAGAAGCCCATTTGTATGTTGAATCAAGGAACAATTCCCAGTGCAGAATTCTCCCCATGTGGTTCTTGCTTGGTTTTTAATATTCTTCGATGCTTCCAATTATTTTAGATCATCTTCAAACATCACATTCTCAAAAAACAAAAATAACTTTAAATTATTACTTTAGTATATATAAATGCCTTGTGATACATTTTGAATTTGTATGCAGGAATGGCCATGGAGTGTCAAAATTCCAAAAACATTGGTAAGCCCAGATAGATAGATAGATAGATAGATAGATAGATAGATAGACAGATAAATAGATAGATGACAGACTGTAGATATATTTACAAGAATTTAAATATTTATATATATATACAAGTCAATGACATGGAAATACATCATACTTTCAAGAAGAAATACTATGTAAATTTAAAATTATTTGCCATGATAATGCATCATCACTAATATATTTGTTTATAATATATATTTCATTTCTCATCTTTTTTCGAGAAAAATTAAAAGAAGAATTGTTCTCAGAGAGTTTTGTTGTGTTTTATTTTTGGGTTTGGGTTTTTTTTTTTTTTGAGAT
>NW_016107712.1:1628265-1642911 GCF_001604975.1 Cebus imitator
CATGGGTAGTATTTAAAAACTCTCCAGGTGGTTTTTTTTTTTTTTTTTAGTCTTGGTCTGTTGCCCAGGCTGGAGTGCAGTAGTGCAATCGCAGCTCACTGCCACCTCCACCACTCAGGTTCAAGGGATTCTCCTGCCTCAGCCTCATGAGTACCTGAGATTGCAGATGTCCACCAACACGTCCAACTAATTTGGATATTTTAGTAGAGATGGGGTTTTGCCATGTTGACCAGGCTGGTCTCCAACCCCTGACTTCAAGCGATCCATCTGCCTCGGCCTCCCAAAGTGCTTGGATTACAGGTGTGAGCCACTGCATTCAGCTTCAGAAAATTTTGCATTAGGAGTTTAGAGATTTATAACAGTATATCTGTACTGACTTTACTGGTGAAAAATACTCAACATTATATTCACTTACCTCTAGCGGCTACTTTGAGGCACTTTCAGATCCTCCTTAAAATTGTGTTTGAGAAAAAGACGGTCACTTCTCTTATATCATAATGAGTTTAATAAGTAATGCACAGTGTTTGGTTGCTCCACTGTTATCTACAAGCTTAGGAATGACAGTTTTCATTGCAAATGCAGCCAGTTGGTTCATTTCTAAGCACAAGTCTTTTTTAAAAATATTGATGTACTAATATTTGCACATTTTTATGGTGTACATTTGGTATTTTGTTACATGTGTATAATTTGTAATGGTCAAATTAGGGTATTTATGGTATCTGTCACCTCACGTATTCATGTCTACATATTGGGAACATTTCAGGTCTGTACTTCTAGCTATTTTAAAACACACAATACTTTTTTGATATCTATAGTTACCCTACTCTGCTACTGAACATTGGAACTTATTCTATTTAACTATGTTTGTACACATTGATCAAGCTGTCTTCATTCCTCTGCCCTTAACTCACGCCCTTCCCAGCCTCTGGTATCTATCGTTCTACTCTCTACCTCCATGAGATTAACTTTTTGACTCCTACATGTGAGTGAGAACATGCTGTATGTGTCTTTCTGTGTCTGACTTATTTCACTTAACTTAATGACATCTAGGTCCTTCCATGTTGCTGCAAACGATGGGATTTTATTATTTTTATGACCAAATAGGATTTCCTATATAAATATACTACATTTTCTTTATCCATTTGTCCATTGATGAACACTTAGGTTGAAATTCAGTTGATGTAGAAAATTGTAGATCCATTTTCAATCAATCAGTAGAAGCTTTATTTTTTTACATTGTTTATTAGGATAGATAGTATTTCTAAAAGATGTAAAGTATTTGTCTCTGCAGAACAAATTTCACTATTGATTTATCCCATTTATATCCTAGCTGCTAACTAAAATATAGAGGAACAGTTTTTCAGTAAAGTGGTTATTAGGAAAGACTAAACTTTTTAAATGGCATGTCATATGATTTCTTCCTAGACTAATTAAGATACTGAAAACCAGTATCTCCTAAAGTAGTGTGGGGCAGGTCGTCAGAATCTTCTAAATGGCTTTTACAATTCAGAGACTCTCCCCTCCTTTTCAAGGCACATTAAAATTTGGGAGGGGGTTATTTTGAAGATAACCTCTACAGGAGATTCTAATGTACCTCCTCTTCATTGAATAAGTAATCTCTGAAATTAAGAGCTCTTCTGATTGTTTAGCACATAGGTCTCCAAATTCCTGATGTGCATTTCAAATTTCTTGAGCACACAAAAATGCAGATCCTTGGGCTTCATTCCCAGAGATTTTGGTTCTCTTGTCTAGACAGTCCACATTTCACAAATCATCCTCCTACCTGCAAATCCCCTCAATGGTTTTTAAGCAGCTAGCCTAAAGAGCGTGATCTGATAATCATCAATCACTGTGCAGTGGTTTCTAAACCTGGAAGATCATCACAATTGCCCAGGGTGTTTTTTAAAATACAAATAATTTCACCTCACAACCTCAAGTTTTAAATTCTGTTTACCTGGTTGAGTTCAGGGGATTGTATGTGGATGTTACTTCTATTCTTCAGAAGTTCTTCATGTCATTTTGACATGTAACTAACTTTGAAAACCACTATATTATAAGGATGTATTTTGTCTCATATCCCCTAAATTCTCTTTATAATAAAGTTTCCTAAAGTACACTTAAAGTACCCACCATTGGCAGGCATGCAGCTAGTGGGATACAGAAAGTGGCCCTGGAGACATTCAGAGTGTGGACCATGTAGTGGGTCCTCAAATAAACAATTACAATGGAAAGTGATGCTCACTATAACAGAGATAATACAAACTGCTAAACATAAGTCTTTGTGTTCAAAGACTTATCAGAAAATATGAGCAATGCACTTAACTGAATACATTTGGAAAAGAACTTCCTCCTTGACAAAGGTAAGGGACAAAAAAGGAATAATTATTAATTTTCTACCATATGTTATGAATTGTTCTAGGGGCTTTTCCTCTATCCCATTTAATCCTCACAACATCCCTTGAAGAGGGTATTATAATCCCTTTTTTGCCAAAGAGGATGCTGAAGCTCAGAGTGATTTGACCAAGACTTTTCAACTAGAAAGTATATTATAGCCAACATCTAAATCAGACTCTGACTCCAAAGCCTATGTATTTTCCTCTTTACTTGGCTAAGGTTTCCCAGTGGGATGATAATGTAGTGTACGCTGTGCAGTTATTTGTTCTTCCCTTCGCTCCCCTGATTTACTGAGAGTACATGTAAATGGATTGCTATCTTCTCTGAGAAAATGTGGAAATATTTAGAAAATAAGTTACTTTTAATATTCCAAATGGAGGTTTAAATATTAAAAATTGCTGCAACTATTGCTTACAGTAATATTGTAAAGTAGCTGTGAATTTCATTACACCATGTTATACCTAGCCTTGAACTATTCCTACCTTCACACCTTTACCTTATTACCTTCTCTCCTGTAACTCTTAAATATAACATTTATATACTTTCATTGGGATAGAAGATGTACTCCGTGAACAAAATTTAAATTTGTAGTTGCAACAAATATATATACGGATAGATTGTGTGTGTGTGTGTGTGTGTGGTGTGTATGTGTGTGCATGGGTTTAGGCAGAATTGCAGGAATTATATCATTCTCTGATTTGATGAGCAATTCTGGATATATGGTGACATAGCAATGAATAAGATAGATATGGCTCCTTTTTTGAATGACTTGTAGTCTGGAGAATAAAAAAAATTAAGAAATAATAAATAAAGTTGAAATATACATGCATATACACACACACAAAGAAATGAAGAAAGCATGAATGTTTTGAATATGTAAAAAAGGAACTTCCTTCTTTTCTAATTGTTACAAAAGTTGTTATGTTGGTGTTGGTTGCTGTAGCTATGTTTGCACCACTCTGGTTATAAAGTGGAATATTAAACTCTATTTGTAAAGAAAATATCATTTCGTGTCTTCTAGAGATTAGTCAGAAAACCAAGTCAATAGTACATAAGATCTAAAGAACATATTGACTTATTTGAAAGCAACAAAAATTCATTATCTTTCAGCATAAGAGATGTTCAAAATGACATGGGAAAAAAATTCTAGCTTCTGAGGTATGTCAAGAAAGAAAATATGATTGGTTAATGCAGAGTTAATAACAAATTTAATTTTCTTATTGCCAGAGAAGACATTTGTTGTCACTTTCATTATGCAGTAACTTCGCTACTTTTTGTTATTTTTATTATGATAATGCATAAAATTTTGTTCTATTAATTTAATATTTTAAGGAAGAACCGGCAGTAAAATTGCCTACCATGGAAGAATCACTTCAATGGTGACATTTTAAACATTAGTTAAGAGACAGTATCATTCAACAAGTGTTTTTCTTAGCACTCTTTCTTCTCTAAGATTTAAAAATGCTAGTGTAACACAGAAGTGTATGTGCGTGAAAGAGCATGGGTTGGGAGAGGAGAGACAGGTGGGAAACAGGAGAAGAGGGAGACACATAATGATAAAAATGGTCTAATATCATTGAGTACTCATCTTTGTCTCAGTTGACTAAAGCCAGGGCAGCTCATTTGCAGTGAGATGGTACCAACAGCCTCAGAAATGTGCCACATGTGGCTGAAACACCAGGCCTTTTAAATACCTGCTTTTATCCATGACGGCCCATCTCATCTGACACTGAAAAGTCGCTTTTATGATCCTCTTTATCGTAACCACACAAACACTTTTCTTGGTTTCCTCTGCTTAAAGTTAAAACTGAGAAGCAAAACAGTATTAGAGGGAGAATCTTAAAAAGGAGAATGTCAAGAACACATAGGCAGGAGAATTGAGGAGGCAGTAGTTTTATGCACATTATCTAAGAGGTTTTAAGGGAATTTTTTTTTCTTCAATATGTTTCAGTAGGTTTTGGGGGAACAGATGATGTTTAGCTACATGAACAAGTTCTTAATGGTGATTTATGAGATTTTAGTACACCCATTGCCTGATACAGCATACATTGTATCTGATATGTAATATTTTATCCCTCACTCCCCTCCCAGCCTTACCCCTGAATCCCCAAAGTCTATTTTATTATTCTTTTGGCTTTGCAATCCCCATCAAAATACTGCCATAATTCTTCACAGAGTTTAAAAAAAAATCCTAAAATTCCTATGAAACCAAAAAAGAGCCCACATAACCAAAACAACACTAAGCAAAAAGAACAAATATGGAGGCAGCATACTACCTGATTTCAAACTATACTGTAAGGTCATAGTCATGAGAACAGCATGGTACTGGTATAAAAATTGGCACATAGGCCAATAGAACAGAATAGAGAACCCAGAAATAAACCTAAATACTCAGTCAATTGATCTTCAACAAGGCAGACGAAACATAAAGTAGTGAAAGGACTCCCTTTTCAACAAATGGTGCTGGGATAATTGGATAGCTACTTTCAGGAGAATGAGACTGGATCCTCAAATCTCACCTTATACAAATATCATCTCAAGATGTATTAAAGACTTAAGCCTAAGACCCAAAACTATAAAAATTCAAGAAGATGACACTGGCAAGGATTTTATGACGAAAAATCCTTAGGCAATGATTTTATGACCCAAAAAAAAAAAAAGTAATTACAATAAAAAAAGATAAATAACTGGGACCTAATTAAACTAAAGAGTGTTTGCAGGACAAAAGGAATAGTCAGTAAACAGACAACCCACAAAGTGGGAGAAAATCTTCACAAGCTATATATCTGACAAAGGACTAATATCCAGAATCTACAACAAACTCAAACAAATCAGTAAGAAAAAAACAATACCATCGAAAAGTGGGCAAAGGACACGAATAGACAATTCTCAAAAGAAGATATACAAATGGCCAATAAACATATGAAAAGATGATCAACATCACTAATGATCAGGGAAATGCAAATCAAAACCACAATGCGATACCACCTTACTCATGTAGGAATGGCCATAATCAAAGAATCAAAAAAACAGTAGATGTTGAGGTGGATGTGGTGATCAGGAAGCACTTCTACACTGTTGTTGGAAATGTAAACTAGTATAGCCACTATGGAAAACAGTGTGGAGATTCCTTAAATAACTAAAAGTAGAAATACCATTTGATCCAGCAATCCCACTACTGGGTATCTATCTACTCAGGGAAAAAGAAGTCATTATTTGTAAATGATACTTGCATACACATGTTTATAGCAGCACAATTCACAATAGCAGAATCGTGGAAGCAACCTAAAAGTTATCAATTAATGAGTGGAAAAAGAAACTCTGATATATATACACATACATATATATGTATATATACATATATATGTATATATTTAATTGATAATTTTTAAATTATCAATTAAATTGATAATTTTATTAATTGATAATTGTTTTTTTAAAAAATCACTTTATTGATAATTTTTTAATTATCTCATTTAATTTTTTTTTTTTTTTTTGCCAGCTAGGAGACTGGGTGAAATGTGGTTTGTCTTCCAACCCAGCAAGTCCTGGTGCTTCTATACTCTTCACAGTTTTGTCTTGCAAACTGAACAGTCTCTTAATAGTTTTTCTTTCTTTCTTCTTGTATATTGTCATACACTAAGAGAAGCAACCTGTCACATTCAGTATTCTGCCTTTAGATCTCTTCTGCCAGAGCTATATATTCTTCAGGTATTGCCATGGATTGAATGTTTGTATCCCCCACAAAATTAACACGTTCAACCCTTAATTCCCAATGTGATGTATTTGGAGGTGGGAGTTAATTAATTATGAGGGTGGATCCCTCATGAATAGGGTGAGTGCCTATACAAGAAGAAATACAAAAGAGATTATCTCTTTCTGCCATGTGAGAATATAATAAGAATGTATTCATCTGCAAACCAGGGAGAGGACTCCCACCAGGAGCCAAATAAGGTGGTACCGAGATCTTGGACTTTCCATCCTCCAGAAGAGAGAGAAATAAGTTTCTGTTGTTTAAGCTACTTGGTCCATGGCATTTTTATTGTAACAGCCTGAACTGACTAGGCAGGTATATTCTCTATCTTCTAAGTTACCACAGGCAACAGTTATGCTAACTGTACAGAAATTATATAACAGAGATGTCCATTCTCCAGCCTCCCATAGCAATGTCTATACGACTTTTCCTTCCCCCTCTAATAGTCTCAATTCATTTTGTATCATTGACCCACCACCTGGTCTTAAAACTAATGCCAAATTTTCATGCCTATGTTGCAGCTAAAATCTGCCTCTAGGTACCAATTTTGCTATCAGCTATTTATAAATTTTACAAATCACACCAATATTCAGTGGCTTAAAATGGAATTTATTTTACCATAATTCTTGAATTATCTGCAAAGTTCTCTGTTGGGCTATCATGTGGTTACAGTGTGCTAGCAGGTTGCAGGGAATAAGAGAATGATGTTGGCTGTTGGCTGAACTCTCTTCATGAGTTCTCTCATTATTCAGGAGTGTATCCTGGGTTTCCTTAGATAGTGGTGGAAGCAGTTAAAGAGGGTAAAACCTAAATCTGCAACGTCTCTTGAGGCCTGTGCTCCACAACTTATGTATCTTGACTTCCACTACATTATCTTGGCCAAGCAAGTCACAAGGCCAATACAGATTCAAGATGTGTATAGAAATAGACTCCTCCTTGTAGGAAATGCTGCGGAAAATGTGTGGCCATATTTAATCTAGCACACTTGATGATCAACAATATAATAGAATACATGACTATAAAATAAGCAGAATAGTTTTAGGCTATGAAGTCCATTTGGTTTTGAAAAAGCATATAACATTGCCTGTGAGCGGATATTCATAAATTCCAATCATCATTTTACTCTTTCCTTTTTTTGTGTGACTTTGGGCAACCAACTTTGCTGTGCTCTTAGTTTTTTTGTCAAATACAGATAATTTCTACTTCTTTAAATAATATATAAAGTGTCCTTAAAACATTAAGTAGCTAATATCATTATTCAAGCAATTATTAACAGAACAAACGAGGAAAAAGTAATTTCCAACAGGAAAGACTGCATTATAAAGGAGGGAATGAACTTTCCAAGAAGAATAAGAAGAGTACACAGGATTCAGAGAAACAGAGAGGAGCAGGTAGGGAAGGGCCATCAAGTATAGAGCAATAATAAAGTTTATGAAACAGTAATTTTTGCCAATAATTATATATATATATATATATATATATATATATATATATATAAAATCTCAGTCTCCACATTTACACTATAAAGGAGATGGTTATTATTTTACCCATTAAATTGGTTTGCAGAGTTTTCTCAAGCACATAAAGATAGAAATTGGCTAAAGTGGACTGGCATTCCAGGTGTCTTACTCTAAAACAAGTACAGCAATTATTCTATTCTGCTATGCTTGGTGGGAAAGTATACTATTATGGGTATTTCTGGAGCACAAGTCCAATTAGAATCAGTTTAGGAGACGAGTGAGAAATAAGGTTGAAAATAAGGTTGACTGGTATCAATCTAACAAGACAAGTTTTCATCAGTGAGGGTAGCTCTGAGTCTCCTCAGCTAGATATCACCCAGTTTTCCTCAATTCTGTTTGACAAATGTTTATTGGGTGCTCACCATGTACCATGCACTTTGTTAGTTCCCTGTGTATAAAATTTACAGTGTGATGAAGGAGAACACATGGTCACAGATATACATTAAAGTTGATGTTTTGGAGTAGCAAATATTTGCAATAGTTCAAGTGAGAGATTCTGAGGACCAAAGCTAAAAATATTGGTGTACAGATAAAGTGGTGGGGATCAAACTAGGAAAGATTTAAGAGGACTTAAGTGATTGGACATATATTGTGAAGGAGAAAAATTGAAGAACAAAATTGAGATGCTTTTACTTTAGGTACCTAACTGTATGGTGTTTTTCCTAAAAGCAGGAAGAAATGTAGGCTGAGAGGTGTGCTTTGGCTTGAATTTGTTTCTGGACAACATCAAATATCCACACAGATGCATCCAGGTTGGGAAGTGCAGCAGGCATTTGAGAAGTAAGATCAAGGCTGAGTGCTGAATGTGTAGCCTGAAAATTATCAGCCTATAACATGTTAGTTAAACCCAAGCCCTCTAAAGCTCTGACCTAGACACTTAGGCATACTCACACAACTTCTTTGCCTAGAATAAAGGAGGAATACAAAATTTGTAAGAATTCAGGGAGTGGAATGCCTACCTGTTTGCTTCAGGCAGAACTGGGGCTTAGTCTGGGAGGGTTCCTTACTTTTCCCAGGAAAGAATTCAAGGGCAAACCTGTGGTGTTAGATCATAATCTTTTATCAAATGGCACGGCTCCTTGCAGGGCAGGAATAACTCATAGGCAGTGCTCCCAGAGTTGTCAAGATATGGGTGCACTGAGCCCTTTATACTCATGTAAACACTCTTGATTACATGCAAATTAAAAGGTGGGTCAATGTAAATTGAGAGGTGGGTTGTTTAGAAGTTTACAGGAAAGGGGCAGTTACTTTCAAGTTGTTGCCATGGCATTTTCAAACTGTCCTGGTGTGGGTGGGACTGTCTTATGGTAATGAGCAATAAGGGAAGTTAGGGAAAGCTTTCATTACCATCTGCTGGTTTCTGCAGGTTTCTTCACTTTGCTGTCTCTGGACAAGATCCTGTTTTGGTCAGCCTCATTGTGACCAGAAAACAAGTCATCCTAGTCTCCTACCTCAAAAGTACCATACTTAATTTAGTTATGTAAATTAAGTAATTTAATTAAATTATTCCTGATTTTGGCATCCACATTTTTTTTTTTTTGAGACAGGTTTACTCTGTTATTCAAGCTGAGTGTTATGGTGTGATTATGGCTCACTGTAGCCCAACTTCCTGGGCTCAAACAATTCTCCTATCCCAGCCTCCTGAGTAGCTAGGATTAGCAGGTGCATACCACCACGTCCAGCTAAGTTTTGATTATCTGTACAGATAAGGTCTTACTATGTTGCCCAGGTTGGTCTCAAACTCCTGGATTCAAGTGATTCTCCCACCTCAGCCTCCCAAAGTGCTGGGATTACAAATATGAGCCACCATGCCTGGATCCTGTCATCTAAATTTTAAGTTCATAGTTCCCATATCAACTGTCACACTTAACTTTAGGTTTCTATTAGTGACAAATTGAAGAGATAATCCAGAAGCTCACGTTCCTGTCCACATCCTACTTTTATGGCTTCCCAAAGTCATGTTATATTAGCAGGTAACATGTTGGAAACATCCTCAACAGTCCCTCATAAACTCCACAAAGGTTAGTTTATTTCTTCTATTGTGCTTAATATCATGAAGCATTTTTTTTGTAAATTCCACTTTTATTAGGGCAATCTCCTTAAGCAATTGCAAAGAAGCTCAAATTTCTATAATATGTCATCCACTTTATAGGAGTCCTGTAGTAGTCAGGAAATCTTTGTAACCAAAACATTTCAAAGTCACAGACTAACCCCACATAATATAACTTCTATAAATATAAATATTTAGTCTCTTTATCAGATGGCAAGGCTGAAATGAATAAGTTTTACTTCTTCCAAATGTAGGTACCAAATTCAGTAAACAAAACTATTATCTTTTAGGCCTACCTTATGGCTTTCCTAAAATGCGCATAAGGTAACACAAAATTTCCTCCTTCACCTTATAAAAGAAAGGGTCATTGAAATAGATTTATCTCAAAATGCTCTAAATTTTATTTAATTCAAAATAGTTATAAAAGCTCTTGTCTACCAAACTTAACACATATTTTTTAATCTGAAAAAGATCAAGAAGAGTTTATCTTTCTAGTAAATATGTAAATATATAAATAATCTTCTAATGATTGAAAAACTTTTCAAATAAAAAAAGCATATTTTAATTTCACCTTAAATATGGGTACAATAACTGTCACTAACAGGATTTACTTCTATGACTCTAGATTCACAAAACTTCTTTTTTGCTCATTTAAAGTCTGAAAAGTTATTAGGGGTATGAGCCAATAGTATGTATGTAATTATAGATCTATTACTTATTTCAGTGTTACTTTAAATTTGGTAGCCAAGCCATATCCATCATGTCTAAGAGTGATAGCATCAAGACAAAAACTTGTGAAATCTGTGATTGATTTAGTTTAAAGTACCCACTAAACTTAATGGTTTCTCCACCATAAAATTTCTTCTATTGGCAAAATACCCTTAGCACTTTCCAGCTAGTTGATCCACAAGATTTTGTGGACATCAAGCTTACCTTGACCTGCCACAAATTAACTTATCCTGTGCATTCAGGATAACTGCCCGAGTTTCTAATGTTTAAATCGCCAACCTCCTGTAGATCATGTTTCCTTGAAAATAACACTCAAAAACCTTCCAAAAGAGGCAAACATAGGCTACTTGGGAGAAACTTCTAGAAGGAATAGCCAGCCCTCTCTCAAAGAATATAGTAAGACAGGACAACTGGAAAGGGTATTCAGAAAGTGGCAGATATAACAAATGACACACATTTTGTGTGGATGCCCAACAAACCATTTTAAAGTTACATTTATTACTTAGAGTTATGGTTAATTACATGGGAATTAACTACTTAGCTAGCCAAAGAAAAAAATGTGTGCTATAGCAGATATTTCTTGTTGTACCTAAACTGCTAGAGGTCAAGTCAAATAGCGAATGATTAGCTTACAAAAAACAATATCAAGAAAAGCCACTAGATTTCTTTGAAATAGACCCCATTAGATTCTGAAACATGTTTTTATAATTTATAGCCTGAGTTTTATAATTTTGTCCTTAACTGACACTATTTTTTACAAGGAGTCATATTGGATTCAGCAACTTTGTAGGAGAAGAAAGGTAATCATATCATATATGAAGCTGGTAGAGTAAGAGAAACAAATAATTATTGATGAAGATACTTTTGCTTGATTTGATGGGGACTGAAACTAGGGTTCCATGGTTTCAGGAGTCACTGAAGAGTCAGAAAGTGTCATTTTAAAATCTAGAAATGGTTTAATATCTGGTAACATTCTTCATATTTGGGAGAGACTAACACATTTGTATGCCCAAGGGAAATAGAGAGAGTGAAGCAGTGGAAAAATCAATACAGCAACCTTATTTTTTACATTTTTTTATTTGAGATGGAGTCTCGCTCTTGTCACCCAGGCTGGAGTGCAATAGTGATTCTCCCACCTCAGCATCCTGAGTATCTGGGATTAAAGGCGCCCGCCACCACGGCCAGCTAATTTTTGTATTTTCAGAAGAGACAGGGTTTCACCATGTTGGCAAGGCTGGTCTCAAACTCCTGACCTCAGGTGATCTGCCCACCTCGTCCTCCCAAAGGGCTGGGATACAGGCATGAGCCACTGCATCCACTCTGGAGCAAGCTTATTGAGTACGTGAGTGACAGAGGTGAACATGCTACCCAGTGCCTACTGGAGGGATTTGCTATCAATAGAGAGGATCACATTTGATAATACAAGAAGGGAAAAAAAGGTCTACAGAATAGACAATGAGAATCACTTCATATATTACAAATGTCAATCTGATAAAAATGAGACTTTGACTTCATGTCAACAAAATGCTTCTGCTAAGGTTTTTACAACCTATTTCATCAATGGGATCTAAGTTAACGTTTTCCTTGCTACAGTAGTTTGTTTTCTTGAGACACACTCAATGTGCTTTGCAGGAGCTCTTTAACTTCACTCAAGGAATTTATTTATCCTGAGGAAAAAAAATTGATATATTATGCTAGCTGCAAACTTAAAAATAGTTATTAGAAAAGATAATATATAATTCGTAATTATCTAAAGACAAGAAAAAATACAGGCAGATTGTTTAAAACTTACAGATGAATTATGTTGACCCTCCTACACTCTAGCATCTCAGTCATCTGGAGGGACCTCGATCATCTTAATATCCCACAGAATATCATGCTGGTCTGTGACATTGATGGCATTATGCTAATTATACTCAATAGAGGGATTCAATCATAACTCAATGATGATTAAGGTGCTTATTAATGATTAACATTAATTATTTTTTCAAAAAAAAACTTCAAAGATGATTGTACTTTTACCCATTGGATCCCAGATCTATACATTCTATGAGAATACAAACACACACACATGTATACAAATGTATATATACAAGACATATATACACAAATGTGTATATGTATGTTGTGGGGCTATTCCAATGTGTAGAATAAAAGCTCAATCCTGAAAGGAGTTATGTACTAGTGAGCAATATAACTGAGCCTATGAAAGGCCATTTTATTACACTATCAAGCTAGCTGCTTCTGTACAATGTGCTATGGAATAGTTTTGAGGGTTAGACTTATTAATACATGTTCTTTAACCTAAAAGCAGTCCTCTGCTTGGAAGTGATATTGACAGATAAGGGTTTCCATGAGTACACACATGGTGCTGTTGACAGAGAAGGCGAACTCATCCCAGCATATTAACCTATTCATGTGATATCAAGCATGACTCCTTGAAGATGGAAGTGTAAAATATAATCCAATAGCCACCATTTTGCTGGCTGTCCCCACTGAGGAATAATGCCATATTAAAGACTCAGCATTGACCTCCGCTTTTGACAGACGGGCAACACAGAAGAATAAGCAGCAGCTCAGCCTTGGTGAGGTAAAGAACATATTGTTGAGGTATGTATCTTCTCCAAAATCTACAGAAGCTCATCAAGCATTTCTTTTTACAGTGAGCAGCAAAAATACCACTTCTCAACTTTAGATGGAATAGCTAAACTATAACACAAATCACGGACTCCTCCTAGAAACAAGTAATGTGACAAGCCTCTGAAGTGACTTCCACTTTCTTGTCCAAATATGTCTTATTAAGGTATTCAAAGAACTTGCTATATCTTGTTCAGCAATTTTAAGTGGCATAATCCTATCAATGTCACAGATCACTATGACATTCTACGGGATATTAAGATGATCAAGTTCCCTTCATATGATAGAGATGCTAGACAGTAGGATAGTCATAATAACATAACTCAACATAGAGTAGGAGCTCATAATTATAAAAATATACTCTTATCCCTCCCAGCAAAGGAAAATTGCTTCTGATTTTCCCCACTGATTGAAGTGGAAAAAAAAAAAAAAGATTGTAGATTAATCGCTAAAGAAGCTGTGTTTACTTGCTCTAGTATAAGTAGCACATCTGGAACTACAGCTGCAATTGGCATCATCACTGAATAAGTTTGGGATAATTAGCTTTCATTTTCCACAACCCATCTGGCTTTGGCACTAGCCAAATGGGTAAGTTTAAATATGGATGTAGTAGGAGTCAGTATCACTGTATCAGTTAAGTATTTGATGGTGATATCAATCTCAGCAATTTCACAAGATAGGGTTATGTTGTGGGTTTATTATCTTTGTTGGAAGAATCAGTGTCAGGACTTTTGTGTAGACATTCCTCCCATTTAGCCTTCATCTCATGGATCAGGGGTTCTAATAAAGTATATATGTTTTAACTATATATTCTAAGATTTGAGAAATACAGTAATTAAAGGACTTATTTTACCTGGAATTAGGCCAAGACTTCATTATTACCTGACAATTATAAGCTGTCATTCTGACCAGAAAATTATAGTAATGTTTCAGATCTCCAGAGATCAGTGTAAGTTCATAGGTGGTATCTCACAGTTCCAAACCTCTTGGAATTTTATGATTGGGAAATATTGCATAGATTTTGTGTAATATATCAAACCCATTTCACATGCAAAAACACATATAGGCTCAAAATAAAAACATGGAGGACGATTTACCATGCAAATGGAGAGCAAAAAGAAAAGGCAGGGATTGCAATCCTAGTCTCTGATAAAACAGACTTTAAACCAACAAAGACAAAAAGAGACAAAGAAGGGCATTACATAATGGTAAAGGGATCAATGTAACAAGAAGAGCTAACTATCCTAAATATATATGCACCCAATACAGGAGCACCCAGATACATAAATCAAGTTTTTAATGACCTACAAAAATATTTATACTCCCACACAATAATAGTGGGAGACTTTAACACCCACTGTCAATAGACAGATCAATGAGACAGAAAATTAACAAGGATATCCAGAACTTGATCTCAGACCTGGACCAAGTGGACTTAGCAGATATCTACAGAACTCTCCAACCCAAATCAACAGAATATACATTCTTCTCAACACCACATCACACTTATTCTAAAATTGACCACATAATGGGAAGGAAAACACTCCTCAGCAAATGCAAAA
>NW_016107712.1:1642967-1648385 GCF_001604975.1 Cebus imitator
CAACCTCTCAGACCACAGTGCAAACAAATTAGAACTCAGGACTAAGAAATTCTCTCAAAACCACACAACTACATGGAAACTGAACAACCTGCACCTGAATGACTACTGGATAAATAATGAAATGAAGGCAGGAATAAAGATGTTCTTCAAAACCAATGAGAATGAAGACAGAATGTACCAGAATCTCTGGGACACATTTAAAGAGTGTCTAGAGGGAAATTTATAGCATTAAACACACACATGAGAAGCGAGGAAACATCTAACACCCTAATGTGATGATTAAAAGAACTAGAGGAGCAAGATCAAACAAATTCAAAATCTAGCAGAAGACAAGAAATAACTAAGATCAGTGCAGAACTGAAGGCGATAGAAACACACACAAAAAAAAACCCTTTAAAAAAATCAATAAATCCAAGAGCTGGTGTTTTGAAAAGATCAACAAAATAGATAGACCTCTAGTCAGACTAATAAAAAAGAAGAGAAGAATCAAATAGATGCAATTTTTACATCACCAATCCCACAGAAATACAAACTACCACCGAAGATTACTAAAAAAAAACCCTATGCAAATAAACCAGTAAATCTAAAAGGATGGATAAATTCCTGGACACTTACAGCCTCCCAAGACTAAACCAAGAAGAAGTTGAATCCCTGAATAGACCAAAAACAAGGTCTGAAATTGAGGCAGCAATTAACACCCTACCAACCAAAAAAAGTCCAGGCCCAGACAGGTTCACAGCCGAATTCTACCAAAGGTACAAAGAGGAGCTGGTACCATTTCTTCTGAAACTATTCCAAACAATACAAAAAGAGGAATCCTCCCTACCAACATCATCCTGATACCAAAACCGGGAAGAGACACACTGAAAAAGAAAATTTCAGGCCAATATCCATGATGAACCTTGATGCAAACATCCTCAATAAAATACTGGCAAACTGAATCTAACAGCACATCAAAAACCTTATCCATCATGATCAAGTTGGCTTCATCTTTGGATACACGGCTTGTTCAACATACACAAATCTATAAATGTAATCCATCACATAAGCAGAACCAAAGGCAAAAACCACGTGATTATCTCAATAGAAGCAGAGAAGGCCTTTGACAAAATTCAACAGCTCTTTATGCTAAAAGCTCTCAACAAAATAGGTATTGATGGAATATATCTCAAAATAGTAAGAGCTATTTATAACAAACCCATAAAGCAGTATAACAATTTCATACAGAATGGGCAAAAACTGGAAGCATTCCCTCTGAAAACTGGCACAAGACAAGGATGCCCTCTCTCACCACTCTTAATCAACACAGTATTGGAAATTCTGGTCAGGGCAATCAGGCAAGAAAAAGAAATAAAATGTGTTCAAAAGGGAAAAGAGGAAGTAAAATTGTCTGTATTCGCATATGATATGATTGTATATTTAGAAGACCCGATCGTCTCAGCCCCAAAGCTCCTTAAGTTGATAACCAATTTCAGCAAAGTCAGTATACAAAATCAGTATGCAAAAATCACAGGCATTCCTATACATCAATAACAGACTTAAAGAGGGCCAAATTATGAGTGAACTTCCATTCACAATTTCTACAAAGAGAATAAAATACCTAGGAATACAACTAACAAGGGATGTGAAGGACCTCTTCAAGGATAACTACAAACCACTGCTGAAGAGAATAAGAGAAGACACAAACAGATGGAAAAACATTCCATGCTCATAGTTAGGAAGAATCAATATCATGAAAATGTCCATACTGCCCAAAGTAATTTATAGATTCAATGCTATCCCAATCAAGCTAACATTAACTTTCTTCACAGAACTAATAAAAACAAAAAAAACACCTTAAACTTCATATGGAACCAAAAGAGCCCATATAGCCAAGACAATCCTAAGCAACAACAACAACAAAAAAATGCTGCCCGACTTCAAACTATACTACGAGGCTATAGTATTCAAAACAGCATGATACTGGTACCAAAACAGAGATACAGACCAATGGAACAGAACAGAGGTCTCAGAAACAAGCTAACAAAAACAAGCAATGGGGAAAGGATTCCCTATTTAATAAATGGTGTTGGGAAAACTGGCCAGCCATATGCAGAAAGCTGAAATTGGATTCCTTCCTTATACCTTATACAAATATTAACTCCAGAAAGATTAAAGATTTAAATGTAATACCTAACACCATACAAATCCTAGAAAACATAGGCAATACCATTCAGGACATAGGCATAAGCAAGGACTTCATGACTAAAACACCAAAAGCATTGGCAACAAAAGCCAAAACAGACAAATTGGATCTAATTAAACTTAAGAGCCCCTATACAGCAAAAGAAATTATCATTAGAGTTAATTGACAACCAATAGAATGGGAAAAAAAATTTGCAATCTACTCATCTGACAAAGGGCTAATATCCAGATCTACAAAGAATTTAAACAAATTTACAACCCCATCAAAAAGTGGGCGAAGGATATGAACAGATACTTTTCAAAAGAAGACATTTATGCGGCCAACAAACATAAAAAAAAAAAAAAGCTCCTCATCACTGGTCATTAGAGAAATGCAAATCAAAACCACATTGAGATACCATCTCACACCAGCTAGAATGGCAAACATTAAAAAATCAACAGATAACAGATGCTGTAGAGGATGTGGAGAAGTAGGAACACTTTCACACTGTTGAGGGAGTGTAAATTAGCTCAACCATTGTGGAAGACAGTGTGGCGATTCCTCAAGGATCTAGAACTAGAAATGCCATTTGATCCAGCAATCCCATTACTGGGTATATATCCAAAGGATTATAAATCATTGTATTACAAAGACACATGCACACATATATTTATAGTGGCACTGTTCACAATAGCAAAGAGTTGGAACCAACCCAAATGTCCGTCAATGATAGACTAAAGAAACCATGGCACATATACACCATGGAATACTATGCAGCCATAAAAAGAATAAATTCATGTCCTTTGCATGGACATGAATGAAGCTGGAAATCATCATTCTCAGCAAATTGACACAAGAAGAGAAAACCAAACACAGCGTGTTCTCACTCATAAGTGAGAGCTGAACAATGAGAACACATGGACACAGGAAGGGGAATATCATATACTGGGGCCTGTCAGGGAGTGAGGAGCTAGGGGAGGGATGTCAGGGGGTGGGTGGATTGGGGAGGGATAGCATTAGGAGAAATACCTAATGTAGATGACAGAGTGATGGATGCAGCAAACCGCCATTGCATGTGTATCCCTATGTGACAAATCTGCAGGTTCTGCACATGTACCCCAGAACTTGAAGTATCAATTAAAAATACACACATACACACACACACACACACACACATATACACATATATGTGTGTGTGTATATATATATATACACAGATAGATAGATAGATAGATAGATAGATATAGATATAGATATATCCATCTAATGTTCCTATATAGCTGAGTCTTCAGATTCCTTTCTGTATGGTGCCAGGAAATTTCTTGCACTTTATCTTAGTAAATTTAAAGTTACCTTTCAGTTCCAGGCTTCAATGACCCAAGGAATCAGAATATTTAGATGACTCTATGAGGCTTATAAACACATATTAAATCCTAAATACCTTATGAATTTACCTTTATTGATGAAGATTTTGGCCCAATTGAGCATACTTCCTCACTTTTGGTTTATCATTTTTCAAACATACTCCTACTCATATGCCGAATGCCCCTGACAATATAGATGTTGAGGTCTTGTGGCAATTGGTTTAAAAACCTCTCTCTACAAAGCATGCTTTTTACTTCTTAGGGCTGTGTTCATCTGTAATTAATGAGGATGCAAAGGCAATAAGAAATAAGGGTGGGTGTGGAAGAGGTCATAATTAGCTCCTGAGACAATTACCTGTGGTGTAATAACTGAAGGCTGTAATTCAGAGGAGGGCTGACAGAGAGACAAGGCTGCCTCCCCAACAAGGAGATTTTAGAGGAAGTTGGAGTTCAAAGATCCTAACATCAGTCCACAATTTTCCCAAATATTTCTGACCCAAATCTCAAGGTCCCACTTATTTCCATCAGTGTCCTTGCTTTAAAATGAGAGGTCTGTCAGTACTGAACATTTAACTGGAGCTGCAACTATACCGTGCTTACATGTATGCTTCCTGATATGCAACCTCAGGAGACGTTCCAATCTCTCACATGTATTCTTAATTATATGTTTATGGCTCTTAATTTCTGTATATGCTCTCTGCTGCTTAAATTGATAAATAACTGATTCCATAGTTCTTATATTTTTCTCTATTATTTACACAATAACTCAGTTCCTCAGCCATTCCAGTCAGGTCTTGCCCCTCACCTCTACTTTATCTTATGCTATCAAGCATGATCATGTGAGAAGGAGATTCCAGAACACACCGTGCATTACACATGTCCCTTTCATCCTGGCAAACAGGTTATTCCTGAGTTCCAGTCATCCATCTTAAAGATGCATTTCTTAGGGAAGCTCATGGTACAAATGATAGTATCAGTCCGGTTCCCAGCAGGAAGCTGGAGTATTTACAACACAAAGATCTTGCAGGAAGAACTTGTAGTGGAACTTCAAAGCATAGTGCAGAACGGTAGGGTTGGTAAAAGCTGTTATCATCTGTTAGCTTGAAAGGATAAGAGGAAGGAACAGTCACCAATACCAAGAAGGAAGGTGTTGAGAGAAGGGGCTAACTTAACAGCACCTGCAGTCAAGGAACACAGCCTTCCTGAAGTAACCTTGAAGGAGGAGACAGGAGAATAACTGCACTAACCACAACTTCTCATCACCTTGTTGGTACTCCCCATTGGCCAAACTCAGCTGGAAGCTAGAGGCCAAGGTGGACCACTAATTTAGTCCATATGGTCATCCTCCTGGGATAGAAGGCAGGGAAGGAGAAAGTGAAGACAAGATCTGGAGAGGAAAAGAGATTAGATCTGGCTCACTCCTATTATGGAAATTCTCCTGGGCTCCTATTTCAGCTCTGCTGGCAACTAAAATCATTACTGGTGGCTTCCATGAAATCCTCACACTTCCAGATTTCTTGGAAGAGGCCTTTCAGATCTTTCCTTTTGCAGCTTTTTCAGTGGTTGTCTAAGCCTCAAATTCTTTATATTAATTTTCTTTCCACTAATATACCTAAAATGGCTTCCTATTTCCTGACCAAATCAGACTGATCCAAGAACAGTGCCTCCCTTAAAAGGAGCTCTATAGCCAAAAAGTAAGTGATCAGAGAGAAACAAACCCAACGCATCTTTTTACAGTTCCTCTTGTTAGAAAAATGAGAGCTGAACAGAGAAAGAGTTTTCTTTTGCTTCCTTGGAGACTCATGGTATTGAGTGAAAGCTCATGAGGCATCTGCAATAACATTTAGCCATATGTAAGAATGTAGCATGTTAAGACAAATACATGTAGAT
>NW_016107712.1:1648876-1653119 GCF_001604975.1 Cebus imitator
TTCCAGGTCTGGAGAGGTTTATTAATTTAAGACAGATGTCAAGTAATGACTGGAATTAATCATCTGTAGGTTACTCTGCAATTAATTTTGTCATAAATATAGACAACAAATAAGGACCAATCTTACATCAATTCTAAAGAACATTGTGACAACTTTTAAGCCTGTCTCCAGTTCAGTCCATGTTGTTTTTCCTTCTAAACCTGATGACACTTGTTTACCACACACTTCTTTCCTCTTACTAATTGATAATTACATGTTTGTTTTCCTACATAAAGGCTTCTTCTTTCAGGTCCTACACATGTATTTGCTCAAATAAACTTTATCGATGATTTTCTGGGGGTGAATGATGGCAGTAGCAAACTCTTGAGCACTTACACACCTAGCATTCCATTAACTACATTAAATATTGAACTCTCACAACTATATGAGTTAGTTTATTACCTTTTTATTATTTCCAATGTATACATGACAAAATTGAGGCTTAGGGCTCCTGCCTATATCCACAAGTTGGAATAAAAACATAAAAACACAACTCTGACTCTTCCTAAAGTCATTGTTCTTTTTTTAAAAAAAGTTTCATCTTGTTTTTAGTTGACCTATCATTCTTAGCCCTTATATTCTGCCCCCGTCTTCCAAAGAAATATGCAATCTATTACTGGGAAATGCTTTTTCTCTTTGTTTTCACTTTGAAGTTGCACTTCTGTGCTTCTCTCACCACTGTGAACTGAAAAATCCTGTTTCCTATGTCTTTTCTGCTACGTTATTCTGTGTCACAGTGAGGGAATAGATGGTATTCCACCCATTTTGTCAGGAAGAATAACTTATTGATTGGAGTAAAAGCTGAGAATAGTTCTCACGTCAGGAAACACTTGAAAGCATTGCTACTTCCTATGTATCATTATGAAACTTCCCTGGAGAAAGAATTAAATTATTCAAAGGCCTGCTGCTCCCACCTTAACTTACTCATTTCTAGAAACTGCTTCTACCCTCAACACTTGCTTTCCAGGAAAGGAACATCTCCACATTCATCTTTTGCTTTTCTCTTATTCACCACAAAAAGTAGTGATGGCCTAAAATAAAGACTATCGAGCTATGAACACACACTTTATTTTAGCAATTAAAAATGTTCTCCACAGATTATTCCTTTAATCCAAAGATCTTTAAAGTGTTTATAAAAGACAACAAACTAAGCTTTCCTATATTCTCATATGTCTTACAACCTGCTCCAAAGCACCTTCTTGCAAGGTTTTGAAACATTAAAGGTGAGCTTTTAATCCCACCGAAAACCAAAGAAAAATAGGCTATACCATCATGCCACTTACTGGCAGAGGTGAAAAGTAAATGTCCTTTGAAGTGTACCTGAAATCTGTTTCAGTAATTGTCTGAAGCCTTCTAAAGATTAAGAGACAGGCTCTTCCTTTCTAGCCAATAGAAGGTCATAGAGCACTACTCTGCCATGTGCCTGTTTGTCTTTGACAACTTTAAAGAAGTTTTTTATACAGCAGACTTTGACTACAATCTCCTGTAACTGATTCAAAATTCACTGCAGGAATCAAAAAATGATGAAAAGTTGATATCAGATTTAAATCACCCTGGTTAGCCTTAATTTAAGTCCTTGGTTTTGGTTTAATTCCTTCAGTCTTGGAAGAGAAATTTAGTATATCCTATTTAGGAAAGCTAGTTTGCCGAAGGCTGTTCTTGGGTGTTTTTCCATGCTGTTCCAATGCTGACGAAATTGTTGTGGATGAGAATGTCTTACCCTGAGGTGGACTGCAAGTCAGGAGAATAAAATGAACACTTAGCCTGTTGGGCACATTTCTCCAGCTTCTTATCTGATCCACTGAATGCTCAGCTTCCTGTAATACATTTTCTAAACACAATGGCCTTCGTTTCATACTTACCTAACAGCGTAAATAAATTATGCATGGGAAAATACATCCTTATACTCAGAGAACTGCTACATATATATTCACCCTGTCTTCCAAAGTAATCTGAAATGAAATTTTCTCAGTAACAAAGTGTACTAGTAAGGAATTGAGCAGTTTTATGGCTTATTGATCATGTTCTTGATAATATCTCTGATCATTTCAAATACCCACACACAAAATGAGTTTTCAGAAAGGGAAATAGCATTGAACATTAAGGTAATGGGTTCAAAAACTGAAAGTCAGATTTATATAACAAAAGAGATCATTTCCGATGGGTTTAAAAGTCACATTTCATGAAAGGATATTCTTAAAAATTAACTACAACATCAAGAGTTGCTAATCAATTAAGCAAATATTTATTCCCAAAGGGGAATAAAATTTAGATAGCTATTTAATTCAGATGTGTGACTGACAAATTGAAGCTAACTGAAAATATCAATTTTTAAAAGTTAAACTGTCTCTCTTTTGTTTCCATATGAAGTTTAAGGTGGTTTTTTCCAGTTCTGTGAAGAAGGTCATTGGTAGCTTGATGGGAATAGCATTGAATCTGTAAATTACTTTGGGCAGAATGGCCATTTTCACTATATTGATTCTTTCTAACCATGAACATGGAATGTTTCTCCATCTGTCTGTGTCCTCTCTTATTTCATTGAGCAGTGGCTTGTAGTTCTCCTTGAAGAGGTCCATTGCGTTCCTTGTTAGTTGTATTCCTAGGTATTTTATTCTCTTTGTAGCAATTGTGAATGGAAGTTTGTTCTTGATTTGACTCTCTTTAAGTCTGTTACTGGTGTATAGGAATGCATGTGATTTTTGCACATTGATTTTGTATCCTGAGACTTTGCTGAAGTTGCTTATCAGTTTCAGGAGATTTTGGGCTGAGACGATGGGGTCTTCTTGATATACAATCATGTCGTCTGAAAATAGAGACAATTTGACTTCCTCCTTTCCTATTTGAATACCCTTTATTTCTTTATCTTGCCTGATTGCTCTGGCTAGAACTTCCAGTACTATATTGAATAGGAGAGATGAGAGAGGGCATCCTTGTCTAGTGCCAGATTTCAAAGGGAATGCTTCCAGTTTTTGCCCATTCAGTATGATATTGGCTGTTGGTTTGTCATAAATGGCTTTTATTATTTTGAGATATGTTCCGTTAATACCTAGTTTATTGAGGGTTTTTAGCATAAAGGGCTGTTGAATTTTGTCAAAGGCCTTCTCTGCATCAATTGAGATAATCATGTGGCTTTTGTCTTTGGTTCCGTTTATATGGTGAATTACGTATGTTGAACCAGGCTTGCATCCCCGGGATGAAGCCTACTTTATCATGGTGGATAAGCTTTTTGATGTGCTGTTGCAATCGGCTTGCCAGTATTTTATTGAAGATTTTTGCATCTATGTTCACCATGGATATTGGCCTGAAGTTTTCTTTTCTTGTTGAGTCCCTGCTGGGTTTAGGTATCAGGATGATGTTTGTCTCATAAAATGATTTGAGAAGGAATCCCTCTTTTTGGATTATTTGGAATAGTTTCAGAAGAAATGGTACCAGCCCCACTTTGTATGTCTGGTAGAATTTGGCTGTGAACCCATCTGGACCTGGGCTTTTTTTGGGTGGTAGGCTCTTAATTGCTGCCTCAACTTCAGACCTTGTTATTGGTCTATTCAGGGTTTCAGTGTCTTCCTGGTTTAGGCTTGGGAGGAGGCATGTGTCCAGGAATTTATCCATTTCTCCCAGGTTTACTAGTTTATATGCATAGAGTTGTTTGTAATAATCTCTGATGATGGTCAAGTCAATTCTAAACAAAAAGAACAAAGCAGGAGGCATCACACTACCGGACTTCAAACTATACTACAAGACTACAGTAATCAAAACAGCATGGTACTGGTACCAAAACAGAGATATAGACCAATGGAACAGAACAGAGGCCTCGGAGGCAACACAACATATCTACAACCATCCAATCTTTGACAAACCCGACAAAAACGAGCAATGGGGAAAGGATTCCCTGTTTAATAAATGGTGTTGGGAAAACTGGCTAGCCATGTGCAGAAAGCAGAAACTGGACCCCTTCCTGACGCCTTACACTAAAATTAACTCCAGATGGATGAAAGACTTAAATGTAAGACGTAACACCATAAAAACCCTAAAAGAAAATCTAGGCAAAACCATTCAGCACATAGGCGTAGGCAAGGACTTCATGATCAAAACACCAAAAGCATTGGCAACAAAAGCCAAAATAGACAAATGGGACCTAATCAAACTCCACAGCTTCTGTACAGCAAAAGAAACAGTCATTAGAGTGAATCGGCAACCAACAGAA
>NW_016107712.1:1653724-1663328 GCF_001604975.1 Cebus imitator
AACACCGCATGTTCTCACTCATAGGTGGGTGTTGACCAATGAGAACACATGGACACAGAGAGGGGCGCACTACACACTGGGGTCTGTTAGGGGGAAATGGGGGAGGGCTGGGGGGTGGGGAGTTGGGAAGAGATAGCATGGTGAGAAATTCCAGATATAGGTGATGGGGAGGAATGTAGCAAATCACACTGCCATGCATGTGCCTATGCAACAATCTTGCATATTCTTCACATATACCCCAAAACCTAAAATGCAATAAAAAAAAGCAAAAAAAATAAAAAGATAAAAAGTTAAACTGGCATAATCCAAATGGTCTAAGAGAATAACTTTATTAAAAATAGAAATACCAAACAATAGTGTTTGAAAGATAAAATCATGAAAGGCTAATTATCTATCTATAATAATTTTTTAACAAAATATAATTCAGTTAGAAGTATAGTTAAGCCATATCTTGATCATATGGAAAAGCTAAATAGATTATCCAAATTCGTTCATATATAATTATATATTACATTGTATACTTTCACTTGAATATGGATTTTACTTCTAAGAGTTCATAATACAATAAAATAATTCATATACTAGTATTATTATAATCTGATAATTCAGATTTGAGCTTGGATAAAGTTTATCTTTGTACTGCCCATATAAATCTAAGTGTACTAAGCAAATTAAAACTACAGCTAAAATTATAGAGGAATGAATGACATTCTAAATGCATTGTCTTAAGTGCTTTATAATTACATTTATCTAAAGCAATGTACTGAATGCTCAGCATTTTACCTGCATTGTCTTATTTAATTTTCACAACCACTTTATGAGGGAGACCCAATTAATAGAATCTTCATTTATTGATGAGAAAAATTAGGTGTAAAAAAGGCTAATTTCCTTCAGGCCATTCAGTAAGTAGCTAGTAGAGTTAAAATTTGGAGAGTGCTAGACTCCAAACCTTTGTCAGTATATCATACTTCTTCCTGGTGGGCTGCAAAAGACAAGCGTTGGTAGTGTGGGAATCATGAAGTGTTATTGGTGGACTGGCTCAAGGAATCCATTGGTTGAGTTGTGACTTATTCAAATCATGTTATAGAATTATATGAACTGTTAAAGTACCTGCCAAACTTGCTCTCAGTGCAAACAAGCTGTCTTTCCAACAAAAACTTTGCTGTACGTGTTGAGCACCAATGCATGGTGCTGGTTCTAAAGGGTTTAGGATACATCAGTGAACAAAACAGTTAAAGTTGCTTATCCAGCAGAGGAGAAATGCAATAAACCATTAAAACATTACATAATAATATTATATAGCAACTTAGAAGCTAAAATTGTTATAAAGGGAAAAAGGAAATGATAAAGGGGATAAGAAATTATGTGTGGTAGGTTGCACTTTAAGGCAGCCAGGTTAACATTTTTTAAAAGCACATTTGACAAATGCTTAAGAGATGAGACAGTAATATGAAGATTTCTGGCAAGAGAAAAGCTAGTGCAAAGGCATTGGTGTCAGATCTTGCCTGCCAGTTGAAAGAACAAGGAAGATGATGTGGGTGGGTGGAAGAGTGGGTGGGGCAGAGAGACAAGGAGGAGAGGAACGCTGGTGATGGTGAGCAAGCAGGTCACATGGGGCCTTCCAGACTCTTCAGGCAGAGGCACAGACTTTAGCTTTTTCTGTAAGCAAAGTAAGGAAACACTGAAGAATTTTGAGCAAAGGGTAACCTCATTTTTAAGACTGCTGTGGATGCTGGGTTGAAAATAGACATAGGGAACAAGTGAAGCAGCAGAGAAATAGCTGCAAAAATCAGTCAATAACTGATGGTGGGTGGGCCCACAGTGAGAGGCAGTCAGGTTCTGCAACAATTCTGAACATAGAGTCAACAGGATTTTATAATGGTTGAATGTGCATTCAGATAGCAAAAGTCAGACGACCCCAAGTCTTTATTTTGCCTAAGCAAATGAAAGAATGTAGTTGCCAGGCCTTAGATTAAAGCTAGCTTAGGTTTTTGTACTTACCCCTTCTAAGAATTCCTCAGAAAAATTGGACCTCTGTCCAATTTATAGTCAAAGCACTGTTTCTTCTCCATAAAAGTCATAATATTGTTACTTATGATCTTCTCTAAGAAACAAATTTATTAACATATATTCTTTCCAGGAATCCCTATTCTACTCTTCTGCTTATACAGCACTTTGGTGTCTTCCACATGCAAGCAGTCAGTGAAAATGTGCTCTCACTTAACCATGAAAGTTTAAGATCAGCATCATCATGCACATTGTCATTTCTGCAAGTCTGTAACAGCTGCCCCTGTACTTTATGTCTGTATTTTTACTGGTTATAAACATTATGGGCCATTACCTTACTACTCCAAACAATTGCTAATAATGCTCTTTCACTTGCACCACATCCTAACTTCTGTACATGACAGTGGTTCCATACCTTTGCAAGAAAATTCCCATTAACATTATTACTTCCAACAACTGAACACCTTATCAATCAGCTAGCTTTTCAGGATTTCCTTCTTTCTTCTTCTCCACTGTTTCCCCCCAGTTGAAACATGTAGGCTTTAATATCACACAAATCCCACTTTAACTTCACTTTACTGAGTGAGTCACTACGGTTTGAGCTATGTGTGAGTGCTTCTGCCTACTTGCTTTGGAGTTAGTTACCCTTTCTGCTAATTTGGGGCCATATCCTTTGACTAAAGAGAATGTGTTTATGACAGGGAAGTCTTGCTCTGACCTGATGTCATATATCAACTATTAATAAAAATGATTCTTTCAATTTGTCACATTAGAGAAAAGCATGTTTCTGTGAGAGGTTTTCTTAATTCTTTAGAACAATGTTATCAATTAAATTGACAGCTATATTCTCTGATAAACTAACAATTGATTCCAGACTTTATCTAGAGTGCCTTCTTATATTACTGCAGAGTCTAGAAAACTAAAATCAGTATTTCTCAGACCTCTATATAATTAAGGCTCTAAAAGCAAGTTAGGTTCCATCAGTTATATGTAGTCAAGTAAGATTTACAAGGCAGAAGTGTGAATGAAGCCATGTTTTTGTCTCTTTGGACTGTTTTCAGATGGCCGCCAAGGTAAACTTGTGAGGTCTTTTTCTGCAGCAGGATTCCACCATCCATTTCCCAGGATCCTAGGTAAGAAGGGGCAGTTTCAAAGCAGAAAACTTTTTCTTGACCTTGGCTTTCTGATTCTTGAATCAGAGGTATGGAATGTGTTTTTGAAATTGAACTTAATATTGCAGGGGCAGCCACAAAGGTGCATAAGAGTTCTCATGGCCTGTCAATTCTGAGGTCTTTCTGGGGACTCCTTCAAAGAACTCATTGTTCCAGCTAGGCCAATGACCCTCTAATGACTGTGAGTACAAAATTGCCCATATTAAATCCCTACATCCCTAAAATGGAACAGTTTCTGTTTTCAGAACTGAATTTGAGTAATACATGCTAACGTGCAAAAAGGGTTATGTTCAAGGTTGTTCATTGCAGTGTGGTTGATAAAAGCAAAAGGTTAAGGAGAAAAAGCTTAATATTGATAATCAGAGACTAGTTGAATAGAGATCATTACAGCTGTAAAGAGAAAGCTGGGGTTGGTCTTGCTGTCTCAGTGTTGGCAGAGGGTTAAGAAAATTCACATATAAGTGGACCATGTGGTTCAAACTCCTGTTCAAGGGTCAACTGTAATTGAATAAATGGTAATTGCAGTTAGACAAATTCAGAGAGTGGAAAATGTCTTTTTTGTCAATGCACACAAAGACCACATGTTTGGATATAATAAAAGTGATATACAAGATTCAATCTCCTAATTGTAATACGGTCATGTTGGTAACAGCGATAGTAATAATCTAGCTAAAATTATATGCTAGACATAGTGTCCTACTTATTGCATCCTTACAAAAAAGCCTATGTGATACATATCATATATACATGGAGAAAAATTTACATTTAGAGAAGGTAAATAATTGCCTAAGGTTGCACAGCTAGCTGGTAGGTGGCAGCCCAGATTTTGTTGGATAACAAGTTGAAACATTTCATGGTTACCTTATTCTATCATCTGTAGAGCAGCCACATTTCTTTTGCTTTCATTTATATGACTTCTCTGTGCTAGAGTGACTTTTTTTTTTTTTTTTTTTGAGCAGGAGTCTTGCACTGTCATGCAGGCTGTAGTGCAGTGGTGCGATCTCAGCTCACTAAAATCTCCATCTCCTGAGTTCAACCAATTCTCCTGCCTCAGCCTCCTGAGTAGCTGGGACAACAGGCGTATGCCACCATGCCCAGAAAATTCTTTAGTATTTTTTTAGGAGAGACAGGGTTTCATCATGTTGGCCAGGATGGTCTCCATCTCCTGACCTTGTGATCCACCTGCCTCTGTCTCCCAAAGTGCTGGGATTACAGGCGTGAGCCACTTCACCTGGCAGAGATGCTTTTCTAGGAGTGAAAATGTTTTCACCCCCACCTTTTGTCAGGTAAAAAGCCAGATTATATAAAAGTTCATCATAAATACACTTTTTATACCTGGAACTTAGATCATAAATTATATTCATCTGGAAGAACAAAAGGACGGTGCATAATAGAGACATCGTCTGCTACTCCTTTGGTGAGGCAGTATGCTGAGCCATTTGCAGGAACAGCACTCCTACTTGGGATATTGTCAGGGAAGAAAATATAATCTAGGGCCAACATTCTTGGCAAGAGTGCATCAAGTGAGAAGTTCCTGGGCTTCTGGCTATTCTGCAATTTCAACTGAGACAGAATATGGATATTTCTTCCATTTCTGTTCATGGATGATGTAAGTCTTCACCTACTTAAAGCACAGTTTACATATAGGATACTTTCTCTGCCTTTTAAGATCCTGGAAACTCCCACATATGACAACTGTAAAACTTGGCTAAGGGAGTTACCCACCTCCTCTCTTATCCCTCATGAACAGACACACATAACCCGTGGAAATCTGAGAAGTCATCTGCATTAAAGTTTGCACTGAATAGTACTTCTGACTAGCAACCAACTCAGCAGTCATCAGAAAAATGTGGCAACATTCATCAAAAACACTTGCTCAGAATTAAAGCTGAACCTCACTAGATATGGTGTTTCAGAAGACAGTTACCTTGTTATTGGCATCTCATCCTCTTGAAGTTTTTCAGAATTGCAAGTAGGAGAAAGCAACAAGAGCTGTATCTGGGAAAATTCTGCCTGACTACAGGCATCAGTCCTATGTAGGCATTTGTTTGGCAAGCTGGATGAATGTTTCTGGGGCACAAAAGTCTTGTTAGGAGGTCCCTTAATATGAAATTGATCCATTAAATTCTTGCTTAGTTTTCAGGATTTCTTCAATAACCAACACAAAATGTGTAAATAAGGAAATTCATTACTAATTATTTCTCCTCTCAGAGATCAGATAAACAAAGTGATAAGCCTTTGTAAATGAGGAAGAAACAGATTCCCTCCACAGGATTCCATCTCTCCCTTAAACCCAAAGAAAGTTAAAAAATGCTGTTGTTTTTTGCTCTTTCTTTCTTTCTTCAGAGAAAGATCCGAGTATTTTCTATGGACAGCATTTTTTTTCTTTTGCATTTGAACCTGTCAGATCTACAATAAGCTAAAAGAAGAAGCAACTAGAATGACAGCAGATGGTGAAATGGGTAAATGTGGTCACTCCCAGTGTGTAGTCAAATTGATCTTCACTGTCAATTATGCTGCATTATTGCTTTACAGAAAGTGTGACAAGCTATTAATATTTCATAGAGATCAGAAGAAGCACTTAAGTGGTAGTCCGAAACAACTGACTTTATTTCTATGACATAACTCTAAAATATTTTTAAAATGAACTGTACAACCATGTTTTCAGTATGTTCAATAAAAAAGCCCAAACATTTTTTACTCAAAAATTTACCCTTTGAGGTTAGAAACTTTAGAACTGCCCACTATATGTCCTCTTAAGTTAGGCCCTATGCTTCTTTTATGAAAGGGAATTGATGAATAGATGGGAAATTAATGATTTTATCTCTAATACTTTGTATAGTTAAGTGTTAAGTATAAAATCCTGAAAAGGGTTGGTTCTCATTCAGGCACAAGATTCAGATTCAAGGCTTAAGAATGGGATTTGCTCACTCTGGGCAGAAAATTCTTCATTGCCAAATATTCTTAGTCTTATTTGTTCATACACTTGTTCTTAGCAATATCAAAAGGATAAATCACATTTTTAAAAGAAAAAAAAGTTTAAGCCAAAACCAACCCCAAACAGACTATTTCATTGTAGTCTTTATACTTTACAATTACAAATATGACGTATATGATTATGTAAACATGTATATATATGTGAATATGTACATATGTATATATACATACCACATATAGAAGTCCCTTTCGTTACCATATTAGTGTGACTAACATCACTTTTCACATAGCTCATAACCTACCTGATCATGTGAAATGGACAAAGCCATTAAGAATATCTTACTAGAGTTGGGTGCAGTGGTTCACACCTGTAATCCCAGCACTTTGGGAGGCTAAGGCATGTAAGATTGCTTGAGACCAGAGTTTGAGATGAGCCTGGGTGATACGGTTTGTCTCTGTGTTCCCATCCAAATCTAAATTTCATCTTAAATTGTAATCCTCATATGTACAGGGAGGGACATGGTGGGAGGTGATTAGATCATGGGGGTGGTTTTCCCCATGCTGTTCTTGGGATAGTGAGTTCTAATGACAGCTGACGGTTTTAAAGTGTGATACTTCCTCGCTCTTTCTCCTGCTGTCTTGTGAAAAAGGCGCCTGCTTCCCCTTCACCTTCTGCTATGACTGTAAGTTTTCTGAAGTCTCCCCAGCCATGTGGAACTGTGAGCCAATTAAACCTTCTTTGTTTATAAGTTACCCAGTCTCAGGTAGTATCTTTACAGCAGTGTGAAAATGGGCTAATACACTGAGCAACATAATGAAACCCTGTGTCTTCAATAAAATTAGCTAGGTGTGCTGGCCTGCACTTGTAGTCACAGCTACTCAGGAGGCCGAGGCAGGAGGATCACCTGAAATCAGGAGGTTGAAGCTGCAGTGAGCTTAGCAATGATCATGCCATTGCATTCCAGCCTGGATGACTGAGAAGAGTCTCAGTCCCCTGAACCCTCAAGAAAAAAAAATATCTTACTAGGGAAAATGAAAATGGGAATGGAAATACAAGTGACTGAAGGCCTAATGAGAAATACATGAGCCTCTGCTGCTGAAGTCCTCATGTTGTAGGAAAAACTGGCTTCTTGTCACATGACGAGGAAAGATTAGGCTTGCAGACACTTTAAAGGGTGAGGAAGAATGGAATTTACTGGATAAAAAACAAAAAAGCTCAGCATAGCTGAAGGGGTTCCTGTTTGAATACCAGGTTACCACACGGGAACAGGAGAGGCCAGGCTTCTCCCCACTGGGCATGAACTTCCTGAGGCCCCCCCCCATCCTCCCAGGGCTCAGGTAGGCATTAACCAAAAAGAATCAGTTGGGTAGGAGAAGGTCAGGCTTCATCTGGGAGCAGTCTCCAACCTTCACGCCATTTTAGGCTTAAAGGTGGGGTTTTGCCAGGCATGGAGGTGCCTTGGCTGCCTCCTGGCTCTATCACCCAAAGGCGGCCAAATTCCTCTACTCCTGTCTTGAGCCTGTCCACCCATTCTAGACAAACCCTGCCATCCCTGTCATCCTCCCTACAAATTCCATGTTTTACTGAAGTTAATCATTTTGTTGCTTGCAAACAAAATTCTTCAATGGACCCATGTAAACATACATGTGGATATATGTACCCATGTATTATATAGGACTATCATTACAGAATAGTTGTAAAGCTAAGTAGAGTCCCTTCTTACTGGAGAAATGATAAAACGTTTAACTGTAAGTAGCCAAGTGAGATTCAGGAAATAATAGGTATTAAGCTGTGAATAAATATTTTAGTCTTTTTGAGACTCAATTTTCTGATCTGGAAAATGAGTATAGCAATACCTATTTCAAAGATTTGTTATCAGAATTGTTATGGACTGAATATGTCCCTCAAAACTCGTATGCTGAAGCCTTAATTCCCAATGTGATGGTATTTAGAGATGGAGACTTTGACAAAATGTTTAAGTCAAAATGAGGTCCTAAGAGTAGGGCCCCCATAATAAGATTCGTGTCCTTAAAAGAAGAAGAGAGACAGGGGTTCTTTCTCTCTTCTCCCTCTGCCTCTACCATGTAAGGACACAATCAGAAGGCAGCCATCTCCAAGTCAGTAGGAGCCCCCACAGGAGACCGTACTAGTTGGCACCTTAATCTTCAACTTCCAGAATCCAAAACTGTGAGAAATAGATTCCTGTTGGCTGATTTACTTACTCTTGGATATTTTGTTGACAGTCCAAGCTGACCAAGACAAGGATTCCATGGGATAAGACAGCAGATTCTCCCTTCATCCTGGAGCCTCTTGTTTTGTCATCACTTCTTGCAACATCATTGCCCTATGTGTCTTTATCTGGTCAACATTACATGCCAATCTGTAGCAATGGTCACTCTCTCATACAAGAATTTGACACTATTTATTCACAGTTAAGATGTAAAAAACAAAATTGTTGTTTAATTAAATTATATTTTGACAGCTTTACCTAGTTCACATCCTGTAAGTCATCTCATATGCATCAAATGCTCATATTCCATAAATGTAATCTATACAAAATTGTTCGCCACTATTGTTCAGAATATCGTGCAGCAATGCAAATTGTTTTGTTTTCTTTTTGTTGTTGAAGCTTTTAGTAGAAAGAGAACAACTTCTACCGGAAAATGTAATCCCCAAATGCCCAGGGATATCCTATACTGCTTTTTTGAATTTCATCTTTGAAGTCCTTGCCTTTGTCCTAGCACTGTTCCCTACCTACTGCCTCCCCAGCTAGCCTCTAGAATTCATACAATGCCAATGGAAGCATGACTACTGGTTCTTCAATATTTTCAGCATATAGATGGATTCACCCACAATGTTTGTTTAACTCTGAAAATATTTTTTACCCTCTTCTAAATGGTTGCCAAAAGACATTTCTACCCAAAATCTTTGAGTCAGCGGCTCCATGTAGGCACAATTTAATCCATCTTATGAACTCATACAAGTCAATGGAAACTTTTCAGTCCATGACTCATGATGCCGTGTCAATTTTTATGAATACCCCTTTGTCAGTGCATAAATGGAAAGGAATCATCAGCGTCTTGATCATAATATCGGAAAAATTTATTTTACTCTTTATTTTTATTTTTTTTCAGTGTGTTTTCTCAATGATGAGTACTAACTCCATCACTCCTATCACAGAAATTATGTGTCGTGAAATATCTCAAGTTCTTATACCCAGTTTTCTTCTTTGCTGCCTTTTATTTCCTTTTTACAAAATAAACTTTGTTTTTATAGTGGTTTTAAGTTCACAGTTAAATTGAATAGGAATCAGAGAGAGTTTCCACATCCTCCATATTCTACCACACACACACACACACATGCAATGTCCACGACCATCAACATCACTCACCATAGTGGTACATTTGTTACCTGCTTTGACACATCATCACCCAAAGTCCACAGTTTATTTCTGGTATTTTCCCTTTTTTTTTTTTTTTTTTTTTTT
>NW_016107712.1:1663338-1674379 GCF_001604975.1 Cebus imitator
ATGGAATCTCACTCTGTCATCCAGGCTGGAGTACAGAGGCACAATCTCAGCTCACTGTAACCTCTACCTCCTGGGTTCAGGCAATTCTCCTGCTGCAGCTTTCTGAGCAGCTGGGATTACAGGTATATACCACCACACTTGGCTAATTTTTATATTTTTAGTAAAGATGGAGTTTCCCCACATTGCCCAGGTTCGTCTCAAACTCCTTACCTCAAGTGATCCACCAGTCTCTCAAAGTGCTGGGATTACAGGCATGAGCCACTGCGCCAGGCACAGTGGTGTTTTCCATTCTATGGGGTGTTAGTCTGTTTTCACACTGCTACCAAGAATACGCAAGACTTGGTAATTTATAAAGAAGTTTAATTGACTCACAGTTCTACATGGCTGGGGAGGCCTCAGGAAGCTTATAACCATGGCGGGAGGTGAAGCAGACACCTTCTTCACAAGGTGGAAGAGAAAAGCGAGTGAAAAAGGGAACCGCTAAACATTTGTAAAACCATCAAGTCTCTTGAGAACTCACTATCATGAGAATAGAATGAGAGAAACCTCCCCCATGATCTAGTCACCTTCCTCTCTCTCTCCACATGTGAGGATTACAATTTGAGATGATATTTAGGTGGAGACACAGAGTCAAACCATATCATGTGGGTTTCAACAAACATATGACATGTACCAACAAATATAGCATTGTACAGAATAGTTTTGTTGTTTAAAAATTTTCTGTTCTAAGACTATTCATTCTCCCCTCTAACTCTTGGCAACCATTAATCCTTTTACTATCTTCACAGTTTTGCCTTTTCCACAATGTAATATAGCTGAGACTATACTATATAGCCTTTTTATTTAAATTCATAAATCAAAGAATGTTTTTATGAAAGAATTTAAGGCTCTTCCATGGGTTTTCATGACTTGGTTTCTTTTAAGCATTGTATAATATTCCTCTGAGTGTAACATACCTTATTTACCCACTCAGGTACTGAAATATATCTTGGTTATTTTTAAGTTTTGGCATGTGTAAATAAAGCTGCTATAAAAATTTGTGTGTAGGTTTTGTGTGGACATAAATTTTCAGTTCTTTTGGGTAAATATCAAGGAGCAAATGATGAATTTCTCATTTTTTTCTACTTTACCTTCAAACAATTCACACCATGATTGATGAACTTCATGCTACAGAGTAAGTTTAGTTTTGTAGGAAACTGTTAAACTGTCTTTCCAAGTGGCTGAATCATTTTGCATACCCACCAGCAATGAATGAGGAGTCCTGTTGCTCCACATTCTCCCCATCATTTGAAGCTCTCAGTTTTTGGATTTTGGTCATTTTAATAGATGTGTAGTAGTATCTCACTGTTGTTTTTTAATATGCAATTACCTAATGATGTATGATGGTGACAATCTTTTCATATGCTTATTTGCCATTTGTATATCTTCTCTACTAAGGAATTTGTTCAGATATTTTCCCCATCTTTTAATCGAGTTGTTCTTTGCATATTTTGGATAATAGTCTTTATTATGTATGTGTTTTGTTAATTTTTCTACAACTCTATGATTTTTCTTATTCTCTTGACATTGTCTTTCACAAAGCAGAAATTTTTAATTTTAATGAAGTCCAGCTCATCAAGTAACTCTTTTGTGGATGCCTTTGGTGTTATGCCTAAAAATTTATCCCAATACTCAACATCATCTAAGATTTATGTTATTTCACAACCAAAATCTACCAGACATACAAAGAACAGCTGGTAACAATCCTACTGGCACTATTCTAAAAAATCTTGGAGGAGAGACTACTCTCTAACTCATTCTACAAAGGAAGAATAATCATGATACTAAAATTTAGTAAAGACAAAATGAGAAAAGAAAACTACAGACCAATATCTTTGATCAACATAAAAATCTTCAACAAAATACTAGCAAACCAAATTAGCAGCATATGAAACAGTTAATTCACCAAAATCAAGTAGGCTTTATTCATGGGATGCATGATTGGTTCAACATTTGCAAATCGATAAAAGTGATTCACCACATAAACAGAATTAAAAACTACATGATCATCTACGTAGATTCAGAAAAAAGACTTCAGTAAAATCCAACATCCTTTCATGGTAAAAAACCCTCAACAAACTAAGCATTGAAAGAACATACCTCAAAATAATAAGAGCCATTTACCTCCTATTCAACATAGTACTGGAAGTACTAGCCAGAGCATTCACGCAAGAGAAAAAAATTAAATGAGAATTCAAATTCACTAATTATGTAATTCTGTACTTAGAAAACTCTGAATACTCTATCAGAAGGCTTTTAGACCTGATAAATGACTTTGGTAAGGTTTCAGGATACAAAATCAATGTACCAAAATCAGTAACATTTCTATACACTAATAACATTCAACCTAAGAGCCAAATCAAGAATGCAATTCCATTTACAATATCCACCTCCCTCCCCCTGACCCGCCACACACACACATGTTTACATAATACCTAGAAATACAGCTAACTAAGGAGGTGAAAACTCTGTGGAAGGAGAACTATGAAACACTACTGAAAGAAATCATGATTGACACAAACAAATGGAAAAACATTCCATGCTCATAAATTGGAAGAATCAATATTCAAATGACCATACTGCCCAAAGTGATCTACAGATTCAGTGCTATTCCTATCAAACTACCAATTTAATTTTTCGTAGAATCAGAAAATACTATTCTAAAATTCATATGAAACAAATTAAAAGCCTGAACAGCCAAAACAATCCTAAGGAGAAAGAGCAAAGCGAAAGGCATCATATTACCTGACTTTATAATACAAGGCTACGGTAACCAAAAGAGCGTGGTACTGGCATAAAAATGGACACATAGACCGATGGAACAGAATAGATAACCTAGAAGTAAAGCCACACACCTACAGCCAACTGATCTTTGACAAAGTCAACAGAAGTAAGCAATAGGAAAAGGATTCCCTGTTCAATAAGTGGTGCTGGGATAACTGGCTAGCAATATGAGGAAGAATGGAAAAAGACCCCTGTCTATCACAATATACAAAAATTAACTCAAGATGAACTAACTACTTAAATTTAAAACCTAGAAGTATAAAAATCATAGATAAAAACCTAGGAAATACCACTCTCAACACTGACTTTGGCAAATAGTTCATGATTAAGTCCCTAAAAGCAATTGCAATAAAAACAAAAAATTGACAAATGGGAACTAATTAATCTAAGGAGCTTCTGCACAGCAAAAGAAACTATCAATAGACTAATCATACAACCTACACCATGAGAGAAAATATTTGCAAACTCTACATCTGACAGAGGTCTAAAATCCAGAATGTGTAAGGAGCTTAAATAAATCAACAAACTTAAAACAAATAACTTAATTAAAAAGGGTGCAGGATATGCCGGGAAGATGGCCAAATAGGAACAGCTCTGGTCTGCAGCTCCTAGCAAGACTAATGCAGAAAGCAGGTGATTTCTTCATTTCCAACTGAGGTACCTGGTTCATCTAACTGGGACTGGTTGGACAGTAAGTGCAGCCCAAGGAGGGTGAGTCAAAGCAGGGTGGGCTGTCACCTTACCTGGGAGGCTCAAAGAGTTGGGGAATTCCATCTCCTAACCAAGGGAAGCCACTAGGGACTGTACTATGCACTCCTGCCCAGACACTGCACTTTTCCCACCATCTTCGCAACCTGCAGACCAAGAGATTCCCTCCAGTGCCAGTGCCACCAGGGCCCTGGTTTCCTAGCACAAAACTGAGTGGCCTTTTGGGAAGACACCAAGATATCCACAGGAGATATTTTTAATACCCTAGTGGTGCCTGGAACACCAGTGAAATAGAACTATTCACTCCCCTGGAAAGGGGGCTGAAGCCAGGGAGTCAAGTGGTCTGGCACAGCATGTCCCACCCACACAGAGCCCAGCAAGCTAAGATCCAATGGATTGATATTCTCATGGCCAGCAGAGCAGTCTGAGCTTAATCTGGGACACTCAAGCTTGGTTGGGTGAGGGGCGTCTACCATTGCTGAGGTCTGGGCAGGTGGTTTTACTCTTACTGTATAAATAAAGCCACCTGGAAGTTCAAACTGGCAGAGCTCACTGTAGTGCAGCAAAGCACTGTGGCCAGATTGCCTCTCTAGATACCCTCCTCTCTGGGCAGGGCATCTCTGAAAAAAAAAAAAAAATGCAGCAGTCCCAGTCAGGGACTTACAGATAAAACCCCCACTGCCCTGGGACAGAGCACCTGGTAGAAGGGGTGGTTGTGGGCACAGCTTCAGCAGACTTAAACATCCCTGCCTTGTAGCTCTGAAGGGAGCACTAGATCTCCCAGCACAGCATTCAAGCTCTGATAAGGGACAGACTGCCTCCTCAAGTGGATCCCTGACTCCCTTGTATCCTGACTAGGAGACACCTCCCAGTAGGGGCCAATAGAAACCTCATACAAAAGAGCTCTGACTGCCATCTAGCAGGTACTCGTCTGGGACAAAGCTTCCAGAGGAAGGAACATGCAGCAATTTTTGCTGTTTTGCAGCCTCCATTGGTGATATCCAGGCAAACAGGACCTGGCGTGGACCTCCAGCAAACTCCAGCAGACCTGTAGTAGAGAGGCCTGCCTGTTAGAAGAAAAACTAACAAACAGAAAGAAATAGTTTCAACATTAACAAAAATCATGACCATTCAGAGACCCCCTTCAAAGGTCACTGACTTCAAAGACCAATGTTAGATAAATCCAGGAAGATGGGAAGAAACCAGTGCAAAAAGGCTGAAAATTCCAAAATCCAGAACACTTCTGCTCCTCCAAAGGATCACAGCTCCTCGCCAGGAAGGGAACAAAACTGGATGGAGAATGAGTTTGATGAACTGACGGAAGAAGGCTTCAGAAGGTGAGTAATAACAAACTCCTCCAAACTAAAGGAGCATGTTCTAACCCAATGCAAGGAAGCCAAGAACCTTGAAAAAAGGTTAAACTAATTGCTAACTAGAATAACCAGTTTAGAAGAATATAAATGACCTAATGAAGCTGAAAAACACAGCACAAGAACTTCGTGAAGCATAAGTAAGTATCAATAGCCAAGTCAATCAAGTGGAAGGAAGGATATCAGAGATTAAAGATCAACTCAGTGAAATAAAGCCAGAAGAAAGTTAGAGAAGAAAGAGTGAAAAGTAATGAACAAAGCCTCCAACAATTATGGGACTATGTGAAAGGATCAAATCTAAGTTTGACTAGCGTACCTGAAAGTGAAGGGGAGAATAGAACCAAATTGGAAAACACTCTTCAGGATATGATCCAGGAAAATTTCCCCAACCTAGCAAGGCAGGCCAACATTCAAATTCAGGAAATACAGAGAACACTACAAAGATACTCCTTGAGAAGAGCAACCCAAGACACATAATCATCAAATTCACAAAGGATGAAATGAAGGAAAAAATAAGCACAGCCAGAGAGAAAGGTTGAGATACCTACAAAGGCAAGCCCATCAGACTAACAGTGGATCTCACAGAAACCATGCAAGCCAGAATAGAGTGGGGGCCAATATTCAACATTCTTAAAGAAAAGAATTTTCAGCCCAGAATTTCATATCCAGCCAAACTAAGTTTCATAAGTGAAGAAGAAATAAAATTTTTCACAGACAAGCAAATGCTGAGAAATTTTGTCACCAGTAGGCCTGCCTTACAAGAGCTCCTGATGGAAGCACTGAACATGGAAAGAACAACTGGTACCAGCCAATGCAAAAATGTACCAAATTGTGAAGACCATCGACACTATGAAGAAACTGCATCAACTAATGAGCAAAATAACCAGCTACCATCAAAAGGACAGGATAGAAATCACACATAACAATATTAACCTTAAATGTAAATAGGCTAAATGCCCCAATTAAAAGACACAGACTGGCAAATTGGATAAAGAGTCAAGACCCATCAGTGTACTGTATTCAGGAGATACATCTCACATGCAAAGACACACATAGGCTCAAAATAAAGAGATGGAGGAAGATTGACCAAGCAAATGCAAAGCAAAAAAAGCAGGTGTTGCAACCCTAGTCTCTGATAAAAAAGACTTGAAAACAACAAAGATCAAAAGACACAAAGAAGGGCATTACATAATGGTAAAGGGATCAATGTGATAAAAAGAGTTAACTATCCTAAAAATATATCCACCCAATATAGGAGCACAAGATACATAAAGCAAGTTCTTAGAGACCTACAGAGAGATTTAGACCCCACACAACAATAGTGAGAGATTAACACACCACTATCAATATTAGACAGATCAATGAAACAAAATTAACAAGGAGATCCAGAAGTTGAACTCAGTTCTGGACCAAGGGGACCTAATAGACATCTACAGAAGTCTCCACCACAAATCAACAGAACATAAGTTCTTCTCAGCACCACATTGCACTTATTCTAAAATTGACAACATAATTGGGAGTAAAACACTCCTCAGCCAATGCAAAAGAAAGGAAATCAGAACAAACACTCTTTCAGACCACAGTGCAATCAAATTAGAACTCAGGATTAAGAAACTCACTCAAAACTGCATAACTACATACAAAACAAACAAGCTGCTCCTGAATGACTACTGGGCAAACAACAAAATTAAGGCAGAAATAAAAATATTCCTTAAAACCAATGAGAACAAAGACACATCATACCAGAATCTCTGGGACACATTTAAAGCAGCGTGTAGAGGGAAAGTTATAGAACTAAATGCCCACAAGAGATAGCAGAAAAGATCTAATATCGATACCCTAACATCACAATTAAAAGAACTAAAGAAGCAAGAACAAACAAATTCAAGAGCTAGTAGAAGACAGGAAATAACTAAGATCAGAGCAGAACTGAAGGAGATAGACAAACACAAAAACCCTCCAAAAAAAAAAAATGAATTCAGAAGACGGTTTTTTTGAAAAGATCAACAAAATAGGTTGCTAACCAGACTAATAAGAAAGAGAGAAGAATCAAATAGCTGCAATTAAAAATGATAAAGGGGATATCACCACTGATCCCACAGAAATACAAACTACCATCAGAGAATACTATAAACATCTCTACACAAACAAACTTGAAAATCTAGAAGACATGGATAAGTTCCTGGATACATACACCTTCCCAAGACACAACCAGGAAGAGGTTGAATCCCTGAATAGACCAATAACAATTCTGAAATTGAGGCAGTAATTAATAGCCTACCAACCTAAAAAAGTCCAGGACCAGACAGATTCACAGCCGAATTCTGTGAGAGGTACAAAGAAGAGCTGGTACCATTTCTTCTGAAACTAGTCCAAACAATCAAATAAGAAGAATCTTCCTTAACTCATTTTATGAGGCTAACATCATCCTGATACCAAAACCTGGCAGAGACACAACAGAAAAGGAAAAATTTAGGTCAATATCCTCGATGAACATCGATGTGAAAATCCTCAATAAAATACTGGCAAAGAGAATCCAGCAGCACATCAAAAAGCTTATCCACCATAATCAAGTTGGTTTCATCACTGGAATTCAAGGCTGGTTTAATATAAACAAATCAATAAATGTAATCCACCATGTAAACAGAACCAATGACAAATATCACACGAGTATTTCAATAGATGCCGAGAAGGCCTTCAACAAAATTCAACAGTGCTTCATGCTAAAAACTCTCAGTAAACTTGGTATTAATGGAACATATCTAAAAATAAAAGCTATTTATGACAAACCCACAGCTAAAACCATATTGATTGAACAAAAACCATAAGCATTTTCTTTGAAAACTGGCACAAGACAAGGATTCCCTCACCACTCCTATTCAACATAGTATTGAAAATTCTGGCCAGGGCAATGAGGCAAGAGAAATAAAGTGTATTCAATTAGGAAAAGAGGAAGTCAAGCTGTCTTTGCTTGCAGATGACATGAATGTATATTTAGCAAACCCCATCATCTCAGCCCAAAATCTCCTTAAACTGATAAGAAACTTCAGCAAAGTGTCAGGATAAAAAATCAATGTGCAGAAATCACAAGCATTCCTGTACATCAATAACAGCAAGACAAATTGTGAATGAACTCCCATTCACAATTGCCACAAAGAGAATTAAATACTTAGGAATAAAACTTACAAGGGATGTGAAGGATCTCTTCAAGGAGAACTACAAACCAGTGCTCAAGGAAATAAGAGAGAATACAAACAAATGGAAAACATTCCATGCTCATGGATAGGAAGAATTAATATCATGAAAATGGCCATACTGGCCAACATAATTTATACATTCACTGCTGCCCCCATTAAGCTACCACAGAGTTTCTTCACGGAATTGGAAAAAACTACTTTAAGTTTCATATGGAACCAAAAAAGAGCCTGCATAGCCAAGACAATTCTAAGCAAAAAGAACAAAGCTGGAGTCTCACACTACCTGATTTCAAACTATACTACAAGGCTACAGTAATAAAAATAGCATGGTACTGGTACCAAAACAGAGATATAGACCAATGGAACAGAAAAGAGGCCTCCCAAATAATGCCACACACCTACAACCATCTGATCTTTGGCAAACCTGATAATAAGAAGCAATGGGGAAAGAATTTTTCCTATTTAGTAAACGGTATTGGGAAAACTGGCTAGCCATGGGGAGAAAGCTGAAACTGGACCCCTTGCTTACACCTTACACAAAAATTCACTCAAGATGGATTAAAGACTTAAACATAGGACCTAAAACCATAAAAACCCTAGAAGAAAACCTAGGCAATGCCATTCAAGACACGGGTATGGGCAAAGCAATGGCAACAAAAGCCAAAATTAACAAATGGGATCTAATTAAACTAAAGAGCAAAGGAAGCTATCATCAGAGTAAACAGGCAACCTACAGAATGGGAGAAAAATGTTGCCATCTATTTATCTGACAAAGGGCTAACATTCAAAATCTACAAATAACAAACAAATTTATGATGTTTACAAGAAAAAAGCAAATAACCCTATCAAAAAGTGGATAAAGGATATGAACAGACACTTCTCAAAAGAAGGCATTTATGTGGCAAACAAACATGAAAAAAAGCTCATCACTGGCCATTAGAGAAATGTAAATAAAAACCACACTGAGATACCAGCCCATGCCAGTTAGAGTGGTGATCATTAAAAAGGCAGGAAACAACAGATGCTGGAGAGAATGTGGAGAAATAGGAACACTTTTACACTGTGGAAGTGCAAATTAGTTCAACCAATGTGAACGACAGTGTGGTGATTCCTCAAGGATCTAGAACTAGAAATATCATGTGACCCAGTAATCCCATTACTGAGTATATACCCAAAGAATTAGAAATCATTCTATTATAAACACACATGCATACATATGTTTATTGCGGCACTGCTCGCAAGAGCAAAAACTTGGAACGCAACAAAAATGCTCATCAATGTTAGACTGGATTTTAAAAAATGTGACACATATATACCATGAAATACTATGCAACCATAAAAAAGGATGAGTTTGATATGCTCCAAGATGGCCAAATAGGAACAGCTTTGGAGTGCAGTTCCCAGTGAGAATGCAGAGGGTGAGTGACCACCGCATTTCCAAACAACTTTTTACTGCCCACAGACCAGGAGATTCCTGGGTGGAAAATCGCCACAATCAGCTGGTGCAGCAGGCCTCCACACAAAATCTCACACAAATCTGGGTGACTGTTTCAACTGTCAACTGGAACACCTGGGAGACGGAATCATCCATTCAACTGAAAAAAGGGGGGCTGAAACAGGGAGCCAGGTGATCTGGCTAGGTGGGTCCCACTCCCACAAAGACCAGCAATCTGAAACACTCTGGATTGAGAGTTTCACAGCAAGCACAGCTGGCCCCAGGAAGGTCCAGCTCTGTAGGGGGGAGGGTGTCAGCTATTACTGAGGCAGTCCGCCACTACCAAATCAGTCCGCCACTACCGAATCAGTCCGCCACTACCGAATCAGTCCGCCACTACCGAATCAGTCCGCCACTACCGAATCAGTCCGCCACTACCGAATCAGTCCGCCACTACCGAATCAGTCCGCCACTACCGAATCAGTCCGCCACTACCGAATCAGTCTGCCACTACCGAGGCAGTTCTAACTATATCTCTACAAACAAAACCAGAAGGAAGTTCACACAGCAGCTGGGCAGAGCCAATGTGAGCTCAGCAACACCTCTGCTGGCATACTAGGCTACCTCCTCACTGAGCAGGACATCTCTGAAAAAAGGCAGCAGCACATCAGGAACTTATAAATAAAGCCCCACCTTCCCAGGACAGAGCACCTAGAAAAAAAGGCAGTTATGAGTTATGCTGCAGCAGACTTAATGTACCTGCCCAGCAGCTCTGAACAGCACAACAAAGCTCACAGCTCAGCAATTGAGCTCCTATAAGGGACAGATGGTCTTCTCAAGCAGCTCCCTGACCCCCATACATCCAAAGAGACACCTCATAAAGGAGAGCTCAGGCTGACATCTGGTGGGTACCATTCTGGGACAAAGATAACAGAAGAAGAAACCAGCAGCAACTCTTACTGTTCTTCAGCTGCCACAGGTGATCCCTAGGCAAGCAGGGTCTGGAGTAGACCTCCAGCAGTCCAACAGCAGAGGGGCCTGACTGTTAGAAGGAAAACTAAAAAAAACAGAAAGAAAGAAATTCATCAATGAAAGGGACATCCACTCAGAGACCCCATCTGAAAGTCACTAACTACAAAGACCTCAGGTAAATAAAAACACAAATATGGGAAGAAAGCAGTGCAAAAAGGATGAAAACACCGAAAACCAGAATGCCTCTCCTCCTCCAAGAGATCACACTCCTTGCCAGCAAAGAACAAGGCTGGATGGAGAATGAGTCTGATGAATTGACAGAAACCGGCTTCAGAAAGTGGGCAATAACAAACTTCTCTGAGCTAAAAGAACATGTTCTAATGCAATGCAAAGAAACTAAGAACCTTGATAAAAGGTTTGACAAAATGCTAACAAGAATAAACAGCTTAGAGAAGAATATAAATGAATTGATGGAGCTGAAAAACACAACAGAAGAACTTCATGAAGCATACACAAGTTTCAATAGCCGAATTGAC
>NW_016107712.1:1676564-1680569 GCF_001604975.1 Cebus imitator
AAAAAAAAAAAAGGCCCAGGTCCAGATGGGCTCACAGCTGAATTCTACCAGACATACAAAGAGGAGCTGGTACCATTTCTTCTGAAACTATTCCAAACAATACAAAAAGACGGAATCCATCCAAAATCAAAACCCAGTAGAGACTCAACAGGAAAAGAAAACTTTATACCAATATCCATGATAAACATACATATGAAAATCTTCAATAAAATACTGACAAACCGATTGCAACAGCATATTGAAAAGTTTATCCATCACGATCAAATAGGCTTCATCCTTCATCCCAGGGATGCAAGGCTGGTTCAACATATGCAAGTCTATAAATGTAATTCATCAAATAAACAGAACCAAAGACAAAAACACGTGCTTATTTCAATAGATGCAGAGAAGGCCTTTGACAAAATTCAACAGCGCTTTATGCTAAAAACTCTCAATAAACCAGGTATCAACTGAATGTGTCTCGAAATAATAAAAGCCATTTATGACAAGCCCAAAGCCAATACCATACTGAATGGGTAAAAACTGGAAGCACTCCATTTGAAATCTGGCACTAGACAAGGATGCCCTCTCTCACTACTGCTATTCAATATAGTATTGTAAGTTCTAGCCAGAGCAAGCAGGCAAGAAAAAGAAATAAAGAGTATTCAATTAGGAAAGAAGGAAGTCAAATTATCTTTATTTGCAGATGACATGATTGTATATTTAGAAGGCCCCATTGTCTCAGCCCAAAATCCCCTGAAACTGATAAGGAACTTCAGCAAAGTCTCCAGATACAAAATCAATATGCAGAAATCACAATCATTCCTATACACCAATAACAGACTTAAAGAGAGCCAAATCAAGAATGAACTGCCATTCACAATTGCTACAAAGAGAATAAAATACCTAAGAATACAACTAACAAAGGATATAAAGGACTTCTTCAAGGAGAACCACAAACAACTGCTCAAGGAAATAAGAGAGGACACAAACATATGGAAAAACATTCCATGCTCATGGTTAGGAAGAATAAGTATCATGAAAATGGTCATACTGCCCATAGCAATTTATAGATTCAATGCTATCCCCATCAATCTACCTAAGACCCTCTTCGATGAACTGGAAAAAACCACCTTAAACTTCATATGGAACCAAAAGCTGGAGGCATCATTCTATCTGATTTCAAACTATGCTATAAGGCTACAGTAAGCAAAACAGCATGGTACTGGTAACTCAAAACAGAGATATGGACCAAGGGAACAGAACAGAGGCCTCGGAGGCAACACAACACATCTACAACTATCCAATTTTTGACAGACCTGACAAAAACAAGCAATGGGGAAAGGATTCCCTGTTTAATAAATGGTGTTGGGAAAACTGGCTAGCCATGTGCAGAAAGCAGAAACTGGACCCCTTCCTGACACCTTACACTAAAATTAACTCCATATGGATTAAAGACTTAAATATCTAACTCCATAAAAACCGTAGAAAAAAATCTAGACAAAACCATTCAGGACATAGGCATAGACAAGGATTTCATGACTAAAACACCAAAAGCATTGGCAACAAAAGCTAAAATAGACAGATGGGATCTAATTAAACTCCACGGCTTCTGCACAGCAAAAGAAACAATCATTAGAGTGAACTGGCAACCAACAGAATGGGGAGAAATTTTTGCAATCTACCCATCTAACAAAGGGCTAATATCCAGAATCTACAAAGAACTAAAAGAGATTTAGAAGAAAAAAACAACCCCATTCAAAAGTGGGTAAAGGACATGAAGAGACACTTTTCAAAAGAAGACATATATGAGGCCAAAAAACATGAAAATATTCTCATCACTGGTCATCAGAGAAATGCAAATCAAAACCACATTGAGATACCATCTTACACCAGTTAGAATGACAATCGTTAAAAAGTCTGGATACAACAGATGCTGGAGAGGATGTGGAGAAATAGGGAAACTTTTACACTGTTGGTGGGAGTGTAAATTAGTTCAACCATTGTGGAAGACAGTGTGGCTATTCCAAGGACCTAGAAATCAAAATTCCATTTGACCCAGCAATTACATTTCCAGGTATCTACCCAAAGGATTATAAATCATTCTACTATAAAGACATATGCACATGTATGTTCATTGTGGTACTGTGTACAATAGTAAAGACCTGGAACCAACCCAAATGCCCATCGATGATAGACTGGACAAGGAAAATGTGGCACATATACACCATGGAATACTATGCAGCCATTAAAAATTATGAGTTCGTGTCCTTTGTAGGGACACGGATCAATCTGGAAACAGCCATTCTCAGCAAACTGACACAAGAACAGAAAATCAAACACCACATGTTCTCACTCACAGTCTGGTGTTGAACAATGAAAACACATGGACACAGAGAGGGGAGCATCACACACTAGGGTCTGTTGGGGGGGACTAGGGGAGGGACAACAGGGGGTAGGGAGTTAGGGAGGGATAACCTGGAGAGAAATGCCAGATTTAGGTGACAGGGATGGAGGCAGCAAACCACATTGCCCTGTATGTACCTATGCAACAATCCTGCATGTTCTGCACATGTGCCCTAGAACCTAAAGTGCAATAAAATATTTTTTAAAATTTTAATGTGTTAAATTTTAATTAATTAAAAATCAATAATTGACATTTTAATTTAATTAAAAATTAACATTTTTCAGTACTCAGACTGTCCATCTGAACAGATCTCTCGTTACGTAAATTATACCTTGATGATATTAATTAAAATATATAATGTTAAATAAAACATAAGAAATGGAATAACTTATTCCTTCTGGTTGAATTTCTAAGATAGACGGTAGAGATGAAAAATTTCGAAGAGTGAGTAAAAAGGAATACAACATATTAACTATGGTATGACAGGGATTTCTGGTAATTTTTATGGCTTTGTAATTGACAAACATTGTAATTAACAAACTTACTAACAATGAGTATGTAATACATTTGTCTACGTTTTTTAAAGGAAAAAATATATGTAGAATATATGATACACAACAAAAAGAAATGATGAGTTCATGTCCTTTGCAGGGACATGGATGAAGCTGGAAACCATCCTCAGCAAACTAACACAAGAACAGAAAACCAAACACCGCTTGTTCTCACTTATATGTGGGAGTTGACAATGAGAATACATGGACTCAGGGAGGGGAACATCACACATCAGGGCCTACTGGCAGGTGGAGGGTTAGGGGAGGGATAGCATTAGGAGAAATACCTAATGTAGATGATCAGCTGATAGGTGCAGCAAATCACCATGGCATGTGTATACCTATGTAACAAACCTGCACATTTGCACATGTACTCCAAAACTTCAAGTATAATAAAAACAAAATAAAGTAAAATATTATATAAAATATTAAAAGGGTGCAAAGGACATTAACAGAAACTTCTCAGAAGACGACGTACAGGCAGCCAACAAGTACAGGAAAAAACGCTCAACGTCACTAAACAGAGAAATGCAAATCAAAACCACAATAAAATACCGTCTCACAATAGTCAGAATGGCTATTACTAAAAGGTCAAAAAATAGCAACAAATGTTTTCAAGACTACAGAGAAAAAGGATTGTTTATGAGAATGTAAATTAGTTCAGACACTGTGGAAATTAGTTTGGAGATTTCTCAAAGAACAAAATATAGAACTACCATTCACTATAGCAATCCCATTACTAGTTATATACCCAAAGGAAAATAAATAATTCTGTCAAAAACATATACTTGTATGTTTTTTTACAGCGCTATTCACAATAGCAAAGACATGGAATCAACCTAGATGTCCATCAATGGTGGACTGGATAAAGAAACTGTGGTATATATACTAATCATGAAATACAATGCAGCTATAAAAATGAATAAAATCGTGACTTTTGCAGCGACATGGATGCAACTGGAGACCATTATCTTAAGTGAATTAATGCAGAACAGAAAACCAAATACCAAATATTCTTACTAACAAATGAGAGCTAAACATTGGGTATACATGACATAAAGATGGGAA
>NW_016107712.1:1680591-1776364 GCF_001604975.1 Cebus imitator
GACAGACACCGGGGACTACAAGAAGGGGCAGGAAGAGAGAGGGCAAGGGTTGAAAAGTTACTATAGGGTCTTGTGCTCACTACTTGGGTAACAGGTTCAACTATACCCCAAACCTCAGCATCATGCAATATAACCTCCCATCTGGGATATTATTGCTGTTACTCATTTCATTTACATATAATCATACATAAACATGTATATAAATGAATTTATTTTTGCTTTTATTATTTTGAACAAAATATTTTAGATTAAAATAAGAAAAATGAAACTCATTTCACTTTCACTTATTCCTTCTTAGATGCTCTCTCTAAGAAGGAATAAGATAAAAACAAGTTTCTAACCTAAGTTATTTTTCATGTCTCTAAAAAACTTCTTATAACATTTCTGGCAAATCAGGTCTACTGGCAACAATTTTTATTTTTGTTTGAGAAAATTTCATTTCTCTCTCACTTTTGAAATATAATTTTTAAGCTTCAGAATTATAGATTGATGGGTTTTGCTAAATATTTTACTTCACTCTCTTCTTTTTTGCATGGTTTGAGAGAAATCAGATTATTTCTTAGCCCTGTTCACCTATAGGTAAGATATTTTCCTTGCTGACTTCTAAGATTTTTTTTTTTAATCTTTGGTTTTCTATAATTTGAAAGTCATATCCATAGGGGTATTTTTCTTTTACATTTATTATATTCGATTTTCCCTGAACTTCTTGGATTGGTGGTTTAGAGTCTCACACTAATTTGAGGCTATTTCAGTCATTGTTGCTTCAAATCTTGCTTTTTTTCCTTTCTCTCTACCTTCTCCTTTGAGCATTCCAATTATACACATATTACATGTTTTGCTGTGGTCTAACAGTTCTTGGATATTCTGTTCTGTTTTCTTCTATCTTTTTTCCTCTTTGCTTTTCTAGTTTAGAAGTTTCTGTTGTCATAACCTCAAGTTCAGATATTCTTTTCTTAGCTGTATACAGTTTACCAGTTAACCTATCAAAGGCATTTTTAATTTCTTTTACAGTGGCTGTGATCTCTAGCATTTCTCTTTTATCCTCTCTTAGAATTTTCTATCTTACCACTTACATTATCCATTTTTTTATCTTGCCTTTTTTTTTCTGTTAGTGCATTTAGCATATTAATCACAGTTATTTAAAATTACTAGTCTGATAATTCCAATATCCTTTTCATGTTTTGGATTTGGTTCTGATGCTTTCTCTGCCTTTTTAAGAAGCTATGTTTTTTGCCTTCTAGTATTCCTTTTGATGTTTTTTGTTAAAATATGGACATGTTACACTGGGCAAAAGAAACTGGTTAATAGACCTTTTGTAATACAGGGTTACATTATGTGCAGAGGGAAATCATTCTACAATCCTATGATTAAGTCCCAGTCTTTTGGTGATCCTTCTCTGTACTGTGAACTTCATCAGTGTTTCTCAGCATTTCTCTCCCTTAAATGGGGCAGGATATCTGTAGGGAATTAGATTTGTGTATTTTCCTTCCCCTACATGAAAAGCTAAAGGGAACCAGAGTGGAGCATTTTCCTTCCTTTAGGTAGGTTATGCACTTCATTAGGTCAGCCGGTAAGTATCTGGTTAAAGAATTTCTCCTAAGAGCAGGCTGTTTTAAGAATTGAGGCCAGATGAGTTGACTTAAGTCTATAATCTCAACACTTGGAGAATAAGCCAGAAGGATCCCTTAAACCCAGGAGTTCAAGACTAACCTGAACAACAAGCAAGCCCCATCTCTAAAAAAATAATGAAAAAATGAGCCAAGCATTGTAGCATGCACCCATAGTCCCATCTACTCAGGAGCGTAAGGCAGGAGGATCACTTGAGCCCAGGAGATCCTCATGCCACTGCACTCTAGCCTAGGCAACAAAGCAAGATCATTTCTCAAAAAAAAAAAAAAAGGTTGACATATTTCAAAATGGTTCCTTTTTGCTTCCTCCTGCTGGAAAAAGGAGGACTTTTTTTTAATTCTTATTATATTTATATATGTAAATAATGCATGTAAGGAGCTTGGAAGTCACCAGACCATCGTAACAAGTACAAAGTTGAGCAAACTTAGATCTATAAGAAAGTGAAGTCAGAGGGCAAATTGTTACACCAAAATTGAAGAAACAGAGAGGCAGATACAAAGAATCACAACTCACTAGAGCAGAAATTTTTATAGGTACAAGTATAGGGTAGAAAACCTGAACTTTAATTGATGAATTGACGATGTTTTAGAGTTAAAAACTCCAGGCAAACTCAGAAATTTGATGCATCTGCTATACTTTTGTACATTTACCTCCAGGAGCTGGAACAAGTTCTCACAGTAATTATCAGAATAAAATTCATTCTGGCTTCAAGGAGGGCAAGAGGGAAAAGAAGAATTTTGAAATATACAAGAGAATTCTTCTTAGCAAGTTCTTCCCTCATAAGAAACTAGTTACCAGAACCCAACCTACTGTGATTTTATCAGAGTCCAACTGATCTGAGAAAAGGGAAATACCTAACTCTAGCCACCTCTAACCATTCTATTGCATCTAAGGGGAGATTTAAAACAAAACAAACAAAACTAGGAACATTCCTCAGTCTGTGCCTCTGGATCGTGACTCACCAAAAGGTTAAGAACTAACCATAAGATAACAAGCTCCCATTCCCCCACGCCTTACCACCATATTACTAAAGACCTAGTTACATCTATTTATCATGTTCACCTATCAAGCAAAAATTACAAAACATGTTCAAAGGCAAAAAAGACAATTTGAAAAGACACAGCACATATCAGAGCCAGATATGGAAGGTATCTAACATGGAATTTGAAACAAATATGATTAATAACTCAATTGCTCCTATAGATAAAGTAGATAGCATACAGATAAACCATGCAGGCAGAGAGATAAAATACTAGGAAAGAACCAAAAGTAGATGCTAGGGATCAAAAACACTATAAAAGAAATAAAAAATGCCTTTGATGGCTCTTTAGTTGACTGGACATGGCTAAGGAAAAAGTTTCTGAACTTTAGGATATATCAACAAAACCTACGAAATTAAAAATCAAACAAAACAAAGACTGGGGGAGAAACAGAATAGAATACCCAAAACCTGTAGGGAAACTACAAAAAGTATAACATGTGTAATGGAAATACCACAGGGAAGACACAGAAACAGAAGAAATATTTGAAACAATAATGTCTGAAAATTTTCACCAAATTAATGTTAAACTACAAATTAAAGATCCAAGAAGCTCAGAGAACACCAAGAAAAACAAATGTACATAATAACAATAATAATAATCCTAGAGATTCTCATTTATAAACTATGGAAAATCAAAAAAGAAAAAAAAAGAAAATCTTAGAAGCCAGAGAAAAAGTATTTTACCTATAGCGGAGCAAGCATAACAATTATATCTGACATCTCAGAAACCATGCAGATAAGAAAAGAGTGGAGTAAAATATTTAAAGTTCTGAGAAAGAAAAACAAAAACACCAAACTAAAATTCTGTATCCTGTGAAATCAGCCTTCAAAAGTGAAGGAGAAATAAAATGTTCTCAGACAAGCATACTTGAAGAAATCTGTTACCAGTAGAGACGTCTTATCCTCTTAAGCCCCCATCCCAAAAACATGTTAAAAGATGTTGTAGAGAAGAAAAGAAAATTCTATAGGTCAGATGCTTGGATCTACATAATGAAAGGAAGAGCACCAAAAAGAAACAGGTAAACTACCACAAAACTTTTCTTTTCTTATTCTTTACTACTCTGAGAAGTAATACTTTGTCCAAAATAATAGCAACAATGTGTTTGATTGTATGTGCTTAGGTATGTATATCCCGTCTAAGGGATATATGTATCATGTACGTGTACACATATATACATATTTGCTTAGGTATGGTTAGATATGAGATATGAGTGACAGCAATGATACAAAGGGTGGGATGGAGTAATTAGAATTTTATTATTATAAGACATTCACATTCCCTTTGAAATAGTATAGTGTTATTTGAATATGGGCTTGAATTCATCACAAATGTATATTACAAACTTTATGGCAACAATTTTTAAAAGTTAAAACAAAAGAAGTATAACTGATATGCTAATAAATGAAAGGAAATCAAATATACTGAATCAAAAGCACAAAAGGGAGAAAAAGAGTAGAAGACAAAGAATAAGAGCAGTATGTAGAAAATAGAAAATATGATATTAACCCAACTACATAATCACTTTGAACATTGTCTAAATGCACCTATTAAAAAAGATTGTTAGATGAATCAAAAATCAAGACCAACCAAATATTGTCTGCAAGAAACCCACCTTAAATATAAAGACATATAAATTACAAGTAAATGGGTAGAAAAAGATATTCTATTGTAACATTAAATTTAAAAAGCAGAAGTATCTATCTTATTTTTAGACAACAGACATTAAAGCAAGGAAACTGATCAGGAAAAAAAGGAAGGGCATTGTGTGATGATATAGGTATCAGTTCTCCAAGAAGATATAAGAATGTTTAATGTGTATGTGCCTAAAATCAGTGTTATAATACATGAGGCAACAACTGATAGAACTGCAAGGTGATATACATGAATCCACTATCACAGCTAGAGAATTCCACACTCCAATATCGGAAATAGACAAATCCAGCAGGCAGAAAATCAGTAAGGGCATAGTTGAACTCAACAGTACCATCCATCAACTGGATAAACTGAAATCTATAGATTATACTTCATCCAACAGCAGTTGAATATACATTCTTCTCAAACACATGAAATATTCCTCAAGATAGACTGCACTTTAAGCCATAAAACACTTTAACAAATTTAAAATAAATAATATCTGCTCTCAGCTCACAATAGAAATGATCTAGAAATTATTAACAAAGATAAATACACAACTGTAAAATACATAGAAATTAAACAACACACAGTTCAAAGAAGAAATCTTGAAAAATTAAATATTTTGAACTAATTAAAACTAAAAACATTTTTGAAGAAAGCTTATCACTTTTTTATAAAGTAAAACATTCTTAGCATATAATCCAGCAATTGTATTTTTTGATATTTATCCTAATGAGCTGTAAACATATACAAGGACGTTTAATTTATTCTTAATTACCCAAACTTGGAAGCAACAAAGATGTTCAACAATAGGTGAATGGATAAGCTGTGGTACACTCAGACAATGGAATATTTTTCAGCACTAAAAAGAAATGAGTTATCAAGTCTTAAAAAGACATGAAAGAAACTTAAATGCTATCACTAAGTGAAAAAAGCATTCTGTAAAAGCTACATACTGTATGATTCCAACTATAACACATGCCTGAAAAGCCAAAATTATGGAAACAGTAAATAGATTAGGGTTGCCAGGGGCTATGGAGAAGAGAGATAAATAAGCAAAATACAAAGCATTTTCAGGGCAGCAAAACTATTCTGTGTGATACTATGTTGGATATGTCATTATAAGTTTGTATGAAGCCATAGAATATACACCATCAAATGTGAACCTTAAGGTAAACTGTCAACTTGGGTGACAATGATCTGTCAATGTATGTTCACTTGTAACAAATGCAGCCCTGTGGAGTAGGATGTTGATAATGGAGGATCCTGTGCATGTGTGGGGGCAGGAAGTGCATGAGAAATCTCTACTTTCATCTCAATTTTACTGTGGACTTAAAACCACACTAAAATGTATATTTAGAATGCATGTGTATATATACATAATTATACATATATATGTATTCCTTCTACTTCAGTTAACTGTCCCCCACAACACACGTACACACACACACATATATATGCTTGAAGTAGAAAATGTAGAGCAAAAACATCTAAAATATGGTCTCCTCTGCCATCATGAAGACCAGTAGCTCTTAATAGCTTCTGACTAGTAAGAATGAGGTAAATGTTGTATTGTCCAAAAAGTGATTGTATCATTCAATTTCCTCCTTAAAACTGAAGATAGCCACCCAGCATTTTTGGTTGTAAGGATGGAAGATTTACTCAGGCCTTCCTTGAGAATACATGTAAATTGAAAAGGACAAATTGTTAAGGCAAGACATTGCTGCAGATGAGCCCAAGCCTCTTTTCTGTAGTTTCTCTCTCCTCTCATCCTCTCTCATCCCCTCCCCTCCACTCTCCTTTCTCTTCTGGTTCTTTCCCCTCCCCAAGTCTCCTGTCCTCTTCTCTCCTTGCCCTTCTTCCTTTCCTCTTTCTCATGTAATTCCTGTTTCTTGGCCTCTCTGCCTCCCATTGAGTTTATGATCTGTTCTTCCAAAATATAGACCAAATAGCTGTTAACCTTCCCCCTTCCATATAAATTTTGAGAACTAGAATTATTAGTGCATCTAACTATCAGCACATACATTAGGAAAAGCTCTTTGTACCACAGTGTTATGGATTTCCACAAGCCCGTGCTGAATACTCTTGGAACAGGGGCATTTCCAGTCTAGTAAGTGGCTGCTCCTGTACAAAGAAAACTTATCTTCACTGAATCATAAAGGTAAGGTACACTTTCAGGTACAGAAAGATACTAGACATGGCAGGCCCTATGAATAACATGTCCAATTTAAAAAATCTAAAAAATAGATTTCACTCCTTGTAATTTTGTGTAAATTTAAAAATAATTTCTTAAAGCATACATTTAATATATTTTCTGTTTTCTTTCATTATAAGCAAAAATATATATTTGTTTTAGAAAATATAGATATTTCAGAGTAAAATGAGTAAAATTTTATCTTTTAATTCTCTGACACAGAGACCACTGTTAAAATTTTGAACAAACATATCCAGGCAATCTGTGTATATAAATACAATTGAAATTATCTCTCTATATATTCCTATATATATTCAATATATGAATAAATTTGTCAATAAAGTTATATAATTAACTTTATCAATCCTAAATTATTGGCATATTTTTGGAGTTCACATTTTTGCTATTATAAACATAATATAACAAACAAAGCAATAGACAGATGTCTCCACATATTAATGATTATTTCCTTAGGCTTCACTAATAGAATGGCTAAGTCAAAAATAAACCAGTTTTTAGGCTTTTGATATACACACTTCCAAATTACCACCCAAAGAGTTTATGCCAGTTTACTTGCCCATAGAAAGTTCATAAGAATAGCATTACCTATACATGATCAATTTTAATAGAATCCATATTTTAAGTTTTGATAATTTGAGCAAAACAACGTAAAAAATTAATGTAAAAAGTATACCTGACTAGTAAGCCTATGAAAGAAATATTTAACTTTTTCTGTTGTGAATTGCTTAGGCACGTCACTTTTTTATTGTTGATTTATAAAAAGTCTATTTGTCATAGTGATATTGATTCAATATATGATATCAAAACAGCAAGCATTTCTCACAGTTTATCACTTGTCCCCTAATTTACTTGTTATGAAAATAACTTTAAATTTTTATTTAATTAAATACAACTATTCTATTATAGATTTTTTTTATAACAGTAAAGAGAAATTCAATTTTACTGAGTTTATTAGGAATCACGATTGGATTTTATCTAATGCCTTTTTTACCTAATCTATTACAGTAATATATTTTAACCTATTAAATAAATTGCATAAGTGTAGAAAAATTATAATATCTAATGCCTAAAAACTTGTTTTAGAAATATTTTATTATTAAAATGGTCAAATATACATAAACATTTTAAATAGTACAATGATTATCTATATACCTTTATTAGTCAGGGTTCTTCAATGAAGCAGAACCAGTAGGATATGTATATATGGAGAGAGACAGAGGTATATTTTAAAGAATTGGCACATGCAATTAAGGAAATTTGCTTAGTCCAAAATCTGATGGAGGAGTTAACAGCCTGGAAACTCGGGGGAAAAGTTGCATTTAGAGTCCAAAGGCAGTCTGTTGGTAGAATTCCTCCTTGCTTAGAAGAAGAAATCAGTCTGGCTGGGTGTGGTGGCTCACACCTGTCATCCCAGAACTTTGGGAGGCCAAGGCGGGCCAATCCCAAGGTCAGGAGTTCAGTACCAGCCTGACCAATATGGTGAAATGTCGTCTCTACTAAAAATAAAAAAATTAGCCAGGTATGGTGGTGCATGCCTATAATCCGAACTACTCAGGAGGCTGGGGCAAGAAAATCACTTGAACCCAGGAGGCGGAGGTTGCAGTGAGCCAAGATTATGCCACCGCACTCCAACCTTGGCTACAGAGTGAGACTCCATCTCAAAAAAAAAAAAAAAAGAAGTTATACTCTTTGTTCTATTAAGTAATTCAATTGATTGTATGAGGCACACTCATACTATGGAGGATAATCTGCTTTACTCCAAGTCCATCAATTTTCATGTTAATCTCACCCAAAAAACATCTTTACAGAAGCATTCAGAATAATGTTTGATCAAATATCTGGACATAGTGGCCCAGCTAAGTTGACACATAAAATTAGCCCAGTACCCATCATTTAAATGTAAGCATCATTCCACAAAAGACCCTAAATAGCTAAAGCAGTCCTGAACAAAAAGGACAAAGCTGGAGGCATTACACTACCTGACTTCAAGTTCTACTGCAAACCTATAGTAAACAAAAGAGCAGGGCACTGGCATAAAAGCAGACCCGTAGACAAATAGAACAGAATAGAGAACCCAGAAATAAAGCCACACACCTATAGCCAACTCATTTTTAACAATGGTTCCAAGAACATATACTAGAGAAAAGAAAGTCTCTTTAATAAATGGCTCTGGGAAACTGGATATCCATATGCAAAAGAATGAAACTAGATCCCCATCTTTCACCATATGAGAAAACCAATCCAAAATGGATTAAATACTTAAATCTGAAACCAGAAACTATGAAACTACAAGAAAACATTGGAGAAATGCTACAGGACATTGGTTTAAGCAATGATGTTTTGGGTAAGATCTCAAAAGCACCAGCAGAAAGCAAAAATAGGCAAATGGAATTACATCAAGCTAAAAAGCTTCCGTGCAGCAAAGGAAACAATTTAACAAAATGAAGAGACAACCTACAGATTGGGAGAAAATATTTGCAAACTGCCCATCCAACAAGAGATTAATAGAAAATATAAAGAATTTAAACAACTCAATGGCAAAAAAAAAAAAAAACACCCAACAAAAATAAACATATTTTTAAATTGGCAAAGTACGTGAATAGACACTTCTGAAAAGAAGGCATACAAATGGCCAACAGGTGTGTGAAAAAAATGTTCAACATCACCAATCATCAGGAAAATGCAAGTGAAAACCACCATGAAAATATCATTTCACTCCAGTTAGAATGGCTATTATCAAAAAAGTCAATTAACACATGTGATGTGGAGAAAGAGGAATGTTCATACACTGTTAGTGGGAATGTAAGTGGTACAGCTATTATGGAAAACAGTATGTAATTTCCTCAGAAAAATAAAAAAATAGTACTACTTATATGACCTATCAACCCCACTGCTTGGTATATATCCAAAACAAAGGAAATTAGTATATCAAAGAGCTGTCTGCACTCCCATGCTTATTGCAGCACTATTCACAATGGCCAAGATATAGAATCAATCTAGGTGTTTATTGACAGGTAAATGGATTTAAAAACATGGCACAGAAAGTTACATATGGTATGTTCTCACTCATATGTAGAAAGTAAAAAAAAAAAAAAAAGTGAATCTCATGGAGGTAAGGAGGAGAATGGTGGTTATGAGAGGCTCAGAAAGGAAGAGAGGGAATAAAGAGAAATTGGTTAATAGGTATTAAAATACATTTAGATAGAAGGAATAAGTTCTAGAATTTGATGGTATAGGAGGAAAACTATAGTTAATTCGTTGTATATTTCAAAATTCATTGTATAGTTAATTTGTTGAATATTAATTTGTTGTTAGATTTATGGAACTCTGAACTTGAGAGAGATTATCTACAGTATCTAGTGGAAGAAATTTCTAAGCAGGAAAGCGTTCATGAGGTGACTTGGGTGTTGTTGAAGGCATTCAGTCTTGTAAAGAGAACAAAGCACAAAAATTTAGAAAATTTGTATTTCTATGTATTATTTTGTTTCAATTTGCTTTTGCTTGGTGGTAGTATTTTTCTCATGTATTTTTATTTATTTTGAATTTCATTATCTGTTTTCTTACAGCATCTTGCTGTGGTATTTGCATGTTAGTTTTTGCTTGTTTTTTTAAGATGTTAGGTATTTTTTGTATTTTAATTAGAAATGAGAGTCTATGGAGGTGGCTTTTCTGGTTTCTCAGTTTGAGGGGTCCCTCTGCTGCTGCTGCAATGAACATGAGTTACTTTATTATGTCAAAAATTTTGTGGCCAGGTTTTCACTAGTTCTCTATTCCTGGCTGCTATTTTCAAAGGACACTTGCAATTTTCACAGTGCCTCCCTTTCTGTACCCCAGATGTGGTGCCTTCCTAAGACTGCCAACTCCAGTCTCATGAACTTTGAAGTCTGTTTTATTAAACTCCTCCATTGTGAGACCTCTGGAATGGCCTCTCACCTGCTCTCAGCAATTCCCCTAGAGTAGGACTCTCTCCTACTCTAGGGGAATTGCTCTCAGCAATTCCCCTAGAGTAGGACTCTCTCCTTCTGAAGGTAAACTCTTACACTGATGTTATTACACTACTGGGGGCTCTGGCAACAACTCTATCTGAATGTTTTTCCTAATTACATGCACATTTGAATGTATAGTCTTTCTCCTATTTACTCTGTAGAAGTAGGTTATAAGAATTTTTATTTGCTCTCCTTTTACTATATGTGGATTTTAGGGGGAAGCATCAGGTTATTCCAAGTAGGTATTCCAATGTAAGCCATTATCCTAAGGAGGCTGAAATTCTTGGATTTCTTCAGATTAATTCAAATTTTATAATCCACAATATTTAGAATAAAATAAGGGTGATTATCTGTATGAATTCAGGATACAAAAGGCTTTCGTTAACAAGACTCAAGAAGTAGAAGTTATATAGGATGAGACTGATAAATTCAACCACATTAAAGATTTTTTCTCAACAAAGTCAGCAAAAATAGACTAAAAAAGACAACAAATTGGACGACTAAAAGGATAACAACGTCTAACATATATCACTGACAAAAGATTGGCATTCAAAATATAGGAAAAAAATCAATGAATCAATGGGTACATGGCAAAAAAATCTGATAGAAAAATAGCAAAGATATAAATAGGTATTTCATAAACAAAACTGCATGGTCAATGAACATATAAAACAGATGCTAAACTGCATTTGTAATTAAGGAAATGCTAATTAAAACGACAGTGAGATATTAATATACCTCCACAAAGTTAATCAAAAATGCTCACAAGTCAGGCAATATGCAATAAAAAGAAATGAGCCATCAAGTCAGAAAAAAACTCATGGAGATATATAATAGTCATTATATTCTAGAGGTTGAGAGTAGGGATGCGTAGTAATTGTAATGAGGCATGAGGAGAGCTTCTGAGGATAATACCCTGTTTCTTGATCTATATGCGGGTTGCACAGCTGCAAGCAGTAATTCGCTTGTAAAACCTATTGAGTAGTAAAATATGATTTATGCATTTTTCTATAAATATGTTATATGATTAAATGTTAAAAATTGCTAAGTCAATCATTAGAATAGAAATGAAACAGAAAGCCTGAAAATCCTGGTATGGGAAATTTTTTAACACTTATAAATCCAACTAAAAATAATGGAGTGTGAAATTTTTTTAAAAAAAGTAAATATTTTTAATTGGCATTAATAATTTTAGGTAAATCAGCAAATACAGGCAGATTGGGGTAAACTCATTTTTATGTAATGTATAAAAGATTAATTTAAAACAACACAACAAAAAAATTAAGTAAATGGACATACCATAAAAATGCTAAGATAAAGAAATCAGAGGTTGGGTGCAGTGGCTCACGTCTGTAATCCCAGCAGTTTGGGAGGCCAAGATAGGATGACTGCCTGAGCTCAGGAGTTCCTGAACAGCCTGGGCAACACAGTGAAACCCCGTGTCTACTAAAATACAAAAAAATTGGCTGGGCATGGCAGCATGCACCTGCAGTCCCAGGTACTCAGGGGTCTAAGGCAGGAAAATTGCCTGGACCCAGGAGGTGGAGGTTGCAGTGAGCTGATATCACACCACTGTACTCCAGCCTGGACGACAGAGCAAGATTCCAAGAAAGAAAGAAAGAAAGAAAGAAAGAGAGAGGAGACGGAGAGAAAGAGAGGAGAGAGACAAAGAAAAGAAAGGAAAATAAGAGAAATCAGGGAGGGACAGGTGCAGTGGCTCACAGCTAATAATCCTAGAGCTTTCATAGGCCAAGGCAGGCAAGTTATAGAAACTATAAACTCAGGATTTTAAGACGAGCCTGGACAGTATGGCAAAACCCCATCTCAACAAAAAATAAAATATAACAAAATTAGCTGGGTGTGGTGGTGCACGCCTGTAGTCCCAGCTACTTGGGATTCTGAAATGAAAGGTTGCTTTAACTGTATTTGGGCCACTGCACTCCGGCATGGGCAACAGAGGGAAACCCTGTCTAGAGAAAAAAAAAATAATCAAGAATGGCAGTTATTACCATAAAACAAAATAGGATGTTGAAATGTTTGCCTTCAGAAGACAAATCCAGAGACTAAACTGAATAATGAACTAAAGAGTCCTGCCTCCATGTAGAAAGAACGAACTTTCTCCATAATAAGAGCTAGGTGTCAATGTATGTTCTTTCTGCAAGATTTCATTATGGCTATGGCTCAGTGATGTTATGGGCTTCCTATTCTTTCCTCTTCCACATAGGAATTATTTTAATTTGCCTAGTTTTGGGAGGAATACAGATAAGACATCAATCAGGTCATAAGTCACAGGGCAATGGGTAGCTGTACTTTGATCTAGACATAGGCCATGGTTGGGACATTGGGTTGTCTCACTTGAGAAAGGGTTGAGTATATGCTAAGTGTAGAAGGTTCTCTCTGGATATGTAGGCAGCAAAGAGAGACATTTCTGGCAGTGATGACTAGTCCATCAATATCCATTCCTTCCTTCATTAATTATAGAACTACTGAATTCTAGCTTTTCATATAGACTAAAGATCAATATTCAGAATCTGTGGAGAGTATTTAGAAGTCGAAAACATGCAGAAGAAACAACTCAAGAGAAAAAGAGTTCTTACTAATTAAACATGGCCAGCTGAACTCACAAATGACCATTGAATTACCATCTCACCCCCATAGGGGTAAACAAAAGAGAAGACAGAAAAAGTACAACTCATGAGTGAACAGGATCCGGAAAGGGGACAGGCAACAGCATTTTGAGAGCTGGAAAGCCATAGGTAGCAGTCACCGACACAGTGACTTTGAACACACTGAGTTCTGAATAAGCAGGGGGAGGGCAGAAAAGCACCACTGTTCATATCATGCTGCAAAGCCCAAAAAGCTCAGAAATGGCAGCAGGAGCCAGCTTGGGAGGTGAGGCTGAGGGTGGGGTTAAGGATGGAGGAATACTGAAAATCCAGTTCAAGAAGCAAAAGACTGGACAATCTTCTCTCACTCTGTGTATCTGAGCAACTGCTCCCATACCCCATCAATGCCCTGGCTCCTCCCTCCTCCCTGCTGTTTATTTCCCATCAGGGACCCCACTCAAAATTAAAGGATTATTCTCTGGAGAGGGCAAGGTAGATGTGTTGCAAAATAGGAAATAACAGACAGAATAGAGATCAGAGAAACTGTACTGAGAGAAGGAGCATTAGATGCTATTTGCTTTGTGAGTGCTAAGAATGAGTAACTGCTTTTCATATAAGATTTTTGTTCTGATGACACTACTATGTCCTCTAGTTATTTGTATTTGAATTTACTTGATAAGTATATATGTGTGCCTCAATATATTTGTTTTTTGCTCAAATCGTGGGTTCTTTTTTTTTCACATACCAGTTTAATTCATTTATCTTTTTCAAAATAAGTGATTAATCTTGCCTTACTTACATATATGTTACTTTATAGATGTTTTTAATGCTTTCTTGATGTTATTTTTGTTTCCAATTTCCTTGTTTACAAACACGTTTTTGTCTCTGCATTCCGTTTTTTTGTAAGGTATATATCTCATTTTCAGTCTTTATTAACTTTTAAAACTCTGAACGACCATATTAAATTAATCATTTTTAATTAAAGTCAGAGCCAAGAGTGAAATGGCATCATTTATATGTGTCCTCTTCCTTCAAATGATTTAAATTCTCGTCTGACCACATGTATTCCCAAATAGTTTCTCCACTAACCTCCTCTTGATCTATGTTAGACTAATCTGTGGCTTTAAATCCAGGTACTGTTATTTCATATCTTTATATAATATCTGTTTTGTTTTGAGAATAACTTTTTTTATTATATTCATTTGTGAAACAGATTTCTAGGGATTCGATTTTTATATATTTAGCTAGCATATCAGTCAAGATCCAATAAAAAAATGCAAAAAAAGCAGAAACCATTTTGCCTTAAGATGCAGAGAATTTAATGCAGGGACTTGGATGAAGGGGTGAAGGGTGGCTGAGAGGCCAAGCAAAAGACAATGAGTAACCCAGAAATTAGAGAAAGCAAGGAGTCACTGCTGTCCCTAGGGACAAGAGGAGACAGTGATACTAACCTAAATCACCCAGTGGTAATCATGGTAGGTCTGTCCCGAGAGAGCTGAAACCATCAAGGACCTACAGAACTGCTACAGTACATTCAACAGGTCTGCTGAATGTACTGCAGAGGAAGCTGCCTTCCTTCATTACTTAAATATGCCACTAGGGCCTATCACTGGCTAAACCTCAGCCAGAAGCCATGACAAGAGGGGCTGGCAAGGGTTAGAGCCACTTGATAGACGGCAGAGTAAGGAGAAGTCAAGGAATGGATCTAAGGTTAAGAGGCCCAGGGCTTTTACCAACTCCTTCAATTTCCACCTGACAGATACTTATCCATTATTCACATGTAGATAATCTCACATTCTTCCCAAGAAGAAGAGACACCAAAACCATTCGTCACTGAATCAGGATCAAATTTAGGATCTTCAAGATAACCAATCCTTACCATTCAGGTCTAATATGGTTTCTTGCCGACTATGACTTACAAATTAAGTAAGGTGCCACCATCAGCTATCATACAAAATAACAGTGGAAAGAGAATGGGGACTCTATTGGTTACTGCAAATTTCTGCAGCCGGCTTGAATTTTTCCTCAGAAAATCAAATTTTCATTTCTATCACATTGACAGGCTGCAAATTTTGCAAACTTCCGTGCTCTGGTCTCCTTTTAAAACCGAATGCCTTCAACAATACCCAAGTCACATCTTGACTGCTTTGCTGCATAGAAATTTCTTCCACCAGATACCCTAAATCATCTCTCTCAAGTTCAAAGTTCCATATATCTCTAGGGCAGGGACAAAATGCCACCAGTCTCTTTGCTGAAACATAACGAGTTACCTTTTCTCCAGTTCCCAACAAGTTCTTCATCTCCATCTGAGGTCACCTCAGCCTGTAGCTTATTGATCATATCATTATCAGCATTTTTTTCAAAGCCATTCAACAAATCTGTAGGAAGTTCCAAACTTTCCCACATTTTTCTGTCTTCTTTGGTGAGCCCACCAAACTGTTCCAATCTCTGCCTATTTCTCAGTTCCAAAGTCGCTTCCATACTTTTGGCTATCTTTTCAGCAACACCCCACTCTACTGGTACCAATTTACTGTATTAGTCTGTTCTCACACTGCTCATGAAGACATACCTGAACTGAGAAATTTACAAAAGAAAGAGGCTTAATGAACTTAGAGTTCCATTGGCTGGGGAGGCCTCACAATCATGGTGGAAGGCAAAGAGAAGCAAGTCACATCTTACATGGATGGCAGCAGGCAAAGAGAGGGAACTTGTACAGGGGAACTCCTATTCATAAAACCACCAGATTTCATGAGACTTATTCACCATCTTGAGAATAGCATGGGAAAGACATGCCCCCTTGATTCAGTTACCTCCCACCATGTCCCTCCCACAACATGGGAATTCAAGATGAGATTTGGGTGATGACATAGCCAAACCATTATCATTCCACCCACAACCCCTCCCACATCTCATGTTCTTTTTACATTTTAAAACCAATCATTCCTTCACAACAGTACCCAAAAGCCTTAACTCATTTCAGCATTAACTCGAGTCCATAGTCCAAAGTCTCAACTGAGACAAGACAAGTCCCTTTTGCCTATGAGCTTGTAAAGTCAATAGCAAGTTAATTACTTCTTAGATACAATAGAGGTACAGGCGTTGGGTAAATACAGCCATTCCAAATGGGAGAAATTGGCCAAAACAAAAGGACTATAGGTGTCATGCAAGTCCAAAATCCAGTGAGGCAGTCAAATCTTAAAGCTACAGAATGATTTTCTTTGACTCCATGTTTCATATCCAGGTTATGCTGATGTAAGAAGTGGGTTCCTGTGGTCTTGGGCAGCTCTGCCTCTATGACTGCAGGGTACAGCTCCCTCCTGGTTGCCTTTACAGGTTGCATTGAGTACCTGTGGCTTTTCCAGGCACATGGTCTAAACTGTCACTGGATTCTGGGGTCTGGAGGATGATGGCCTTCTTCTCACAGCTCCACCAGGCCGTGCCCCAGTAGGGACTCTGTGTAGGGGCTCTGACCCCACATTTCTCTTCTGTACTACCCTAGTAGAGGTTCTCCATGAGAACTCCAACCCACCACAAACTTCTGCCTGGAAATCCAGACACGTCCATACATGTCGGAAATTTAGGCAGAGGCTCTCAAACTCCAATTCTCGACTTCTGTGTACCTGCAGGCTCAACACCATGTGGAAGCTGCCAAGTCTTGAGGCTTGCACCCTCTGAAGCTATGGCTCGAGCTTTATGTTGTCCCCTTTCAGCCACAGCTGGAGTGACTAGGATGAAGGGCACCAAGTCCCTAGATTGCACACACAAAGGAACCCTGGGTCTGGCCCATGAAACTATTTTTTCCTCATAGGCCTCTGGGCTGCCATGAAGACCTCTGACATGCCCTGGAGACATCTTTCCTATTGTCTTGGAGATTAACATTGGGCTACTCATTACTTGATTAATATATATATAGCTGCTATTATTTGTGAGTCTTTACCTAAATCCAAGGCCATATTCATAAACTTTTACCACCTGTCACTTTGTTTCCCTTGCCCTCAGGAGTACCTTGGTTGGTATTTTTACCTTGTGGGATAATATCAGATCTTATTTCCATGTGTAGCTGTGTGCTTAGTGACCCTGCCTTTTTTAAATTTATCCTTCCACTGACAGTTACTATCAGAATAAGATTACTAAGAGGTATACAAGTTAAGTCCTAGATTGCAGACATAATTCTAACTGCTCCTATTTGTAAAAATAACTCAAGGTCTCCTTTATCATTGGGATCAATCATCCAAGTTCTTCCTCTGTTAATTATGTGGCTTGAAGGGCCTCAGATACGAAGGTGGTGGTCTGAACTTGTACTGATAAGGCCATATTTTTTCTTCTACCAGAAACATTCCACAATGGGACTAAAGAACGCACCCCTGCTATATAACTCTTGTAAAACCTGTTCCTTGATCAGAAACAAAGTGTGGAATGTCATCAAGGTAAATAAACTTTCTCTAAGTCCGGAATTGTGGTTGTTTGCAGCAGTAACATGGCAAGTTAAGGAAAGAAAATTCAAACCGGAACAGGTATGTAATCCAATAAGGACAAATAACTGTCTCTTCTCTAATGAAGGAAAGGCAGTGTAGTTGGCCTGCCACTAGAAGATCAGCTGGTCTCCCTGGGAAGTGAAGCCATAAGTCCCAAGAATTCGCTTCTACTATTGGCAAGCTGGGCAGCAAGCAGGGATAGTAACCATATTAACCTTGATAAGTGGAAGACCATGTTGTTAAGTCCAAGGAAGTTTCCATCCCTACATAGTTGTAAGATGCCTAGAGAAAGAAGATAGCTGACATTCATAAGATAGGCCAGCTAGTTTCACCTTATTTTTAAAAGCCTCCTCTGTAATGGCCATATTTTTATGAGAAATCATATGGACATGATATCATCCCACTCTATACTCATGCAAGAGATTCATCCATATGCTTCTTCTCCAGACTCCTTTGCCATTAATCATCCAATCCTGTTCTTTCCAGTTTCCTGATCCATAAGCCAAGGTATTAGTTGCTACCCATGAGTAAAATCCTTGAGCCATGCCTCCTGCCTGGCAAAGTGGAAAACTATATGTATATACATATATATACACACACACACACACACACACACACACACACATATACCTAGTTTTAGATATACATATATATGCACAAATATATATACACACACACAGTTTTCTTCCTTTACTAGACGTGTATATATATATGCACACACTATATATATAAACATACATACTATACACACACACACAGTTTGTTTTCTTCCTTTACTAGAAGGCCACCTCTGAGTGGCCATGTAATATGGCAGTGAGGCAGTGGATCATTTCCAGCTGCTGCAAGCTTATACTGAAGAGTACTAGTACTCTACAAAACAAAGCCTGAGGTATTGTGTTTTTTCACCTTGTATGTCAGCTATTCACAAGAATTTTTCCACAGGTGTGGTTAGGAGAATTATGACAATTCAGCATGAGTAGGCATCAGGAGGGCCTGAGCAGCCTGTCCATGCCATTTTCTTCTTCCTTGCATACCAGCTTGAGCCTAATCTGGACCATAATACTTTCATTTTATAATGATTAATCCTGCACAATATTATGGATGAATCTGACAACATGCATAATGGGCATCTCAGATTACAGAGTACTTTAATGTCCCATGGTCTAGCACCCAGCCTCTATGAAGTTTCAGTAGCAACTCAGAAGTTTCTTCTCAAAATAATTATCAGCAGAAGATTTTCCCCCAATTCTAAAGATTTGTGCCAGGCATCTTTTAATGTAGCTAGCCAAGCTTCCATATAACATTCTTATTTACCATTGATACTTAGAGCACCACTGAATATAGGGAGTAACAGAACATCTTGCAAGAGCCTGAGCCTGTTGCATCGCCTTCTTTTGCTTTACTCCCACTCAAAACATGCAGCAATAGGGTTGCTCAATAAATGGATCAAAGCGTCACTCCCAAAAGCCTCCAGACAACTCTGCCAAGCATTATACTAGTCTCTTAAGGGTAGGCAGTGAAAAGCACTTCTTATATCCACCATGGAGGAAATATCGAAACATGCCTAAGAACTTTGGATTTCCAAAATTTACTCAACTGGCAGACCTTCACGTTTTCATGAGTTGTATCTCGAACTCTAGCCCATACGTATACACCTAAAGCATCTAGTGCCCTTGCTATTTCTAAACAAATCCAATGTGCATGATGTTATCAATATGGTGGAACATGTTCTGAAAGATAATCACCATGCCACTAGACTATATGATTAAAGAGATTTGGAAAGACAATCTCCCAGTAAAACAGCAAAGGTGCACTTCTATTCATGTCAAGTGAAAAATAAATACTTCTCGTCCTCCTTGCTGCTGCCTATGCTGCACTAGATTTCTTGCACACATGGATGCAGTCATTCTTCACATCCCTCTTTGTCACTTTGTTTTGCCATTCTTCACATGAAAAGGCATATACTTATCTATCCTCAAATCCAACTCTAACTTGCTTTGAACAAAGAGAATGCAGAAGTGATACTGTGAGATTTCTAAATCTAAGCCTCAGGAGCCTTGAAGCTTCTGCTCTTGCCCTTTTTTACATATAGACTGACTTGTAAAGAAGCCATAGGTAGGATACTAAGGGATATGATAACCTTTTGGTTTTACTGTGTTGGAGGCTACAGGCAGTTGCAAGGATTTCTCTTGTCTCACCTTATCATAACAGCTCTCACTCCACATATCAGGGAGGAAATGTGGGGAGTTTTCAATGAGCAAGAGTATTTAATCCAACTCTGCATTCAGGATCTGAGAAGATATCCACAGGCTCAGTCTGTGGGCCCACTGGATTCTTCGTGACATGAAATGAAGCTTGTAAAATATTCAACTCAGAGATAACATTGGTCACTGCCACTCAGAGCCGACTGACCAGTACTAATTGTGTTCCTGTTCCTAACTAGAAGGGGCTGGATACTGTACAGAACAGATATTTGTTGAACAGTAAATTCTCTGCCACAACTGTATTTTGCTTACAGGAAAAAACAATAACAAAAAACTAGTTTCAGTATTATTCCTCTGTAGGCAACTTTGTTTTTGTTTTGTTTATCTGGCTATTTTATGGTATATTTTCTTTATCTTTGTTGTTTCAATGATTCCCAAGGTAAAAATAAACATAGATTTATTTTCACTGATTTTGCTGGGAACATAACCTACTATCATAAGTCCTGACTATTTCTTACCTAATTGTTTTCTGAAAGTTGCTAACTCTGGGTGGTGGTGTCACTGTTACTAGTAATAAGGAAGATGAGACAAACTGAGGGGTAAATGTAGAAAGCATCTGAATGATGTGCTGATCAAAACAAAAGAGTAGAGAAAGACTAATACTTTTTCCTGGGCTTAAACGTTAAATTTCTGAGTCCACTGACATGGGAAAATTACAAATTGTCTTTCTACTTTCTCAAGTGGTAAAAAATAAAATAAAATCTAAGTGCGCTCTATCAAGCACATTGTGTTTTCCTAACCCTAGTTCCATCTGCCTTATTAGAAAAGAAGACTTTTCATAGTTTCCAGGTGTAGGTTGCTTGTTATTTGTGCTTTCAAGTTCAATGATGAGTTTCAGCCTTTTCTTTTTTAGAGGGGCAGGGGGAGGAGTTTCACTCTTGTTGTCCAGGCTGGAGTGCAATGGAGAGACCTCGGCTCACTTTAGTAACCTCCACCTCCCAGGTTCAAATGATTCTCCTTCTGCCTCAGCCTCCCGAGTAGCTGCGATTACAGGCATCCACCACGTTGCCAAGCCAATTTTTGTATTTTTAGTAGAGACGGGTTTCACCATGTTGATCAGGCTGGTCTTGAATTCCGGACCTCAGGTGATCCGCCCACCTCACCCTTTCAAAGTGCTGGATTACAGGCGTGAGCCACTGTGCCTGGCAGTTTTAGCCTTTTCTATGTTTTATTTTTCCAGAAGCCTGAGAATGCACAGTCATGTGCCATTTTAATTCAGAACACAGCATACTAATTTAACATATTATTAATCACATGGAATCTATCATGTGTAAAAGGTGAGAGAGGCAAAGTAGTAGCCCTCAAAGATGTCCATGCCCTAATCTCCAGAACCTGTGATTATGGTAGGTGACATGGCAAAGGGCAATTAGGTTGCAGAAGGAATTTAAGTTGTTAGTCATTTTACCTTGAGTTGGAGAGATTGCATGAGATTATTTAAATGAACCCAGTATAATCACAGGGGTCTTTATTAGTAGAAGAGGGAAGCAGAAGGATTAAAGTCGGAAAGAGATTTTAAGATGCTGTGTTGCTGGCAATGCAGATGGTGAAACAAGCCAAAAGCCAAGGAATATAAGCAGCCCCAAGAAGGTGGAAAAGGCAAGAAAATAGATTCTCCCCTAAAGTCTCAGAAGGAATTAAGTTCTCAACACCTTAATTTAGCTCAGTAGGACCCATTTCAGATTTCTGACTCCCAGAACTTTAGAATAATAAATTTTTGTACTTTTAAGCCTCTAAGTGTGTGGTAATTTGCTATAGCAGCCATAGGCAATTAATACAGGGCTAAAAATGTAACCCAAAAGTACTTTTACAATCTAACTACAAGATGGAGATGCTTTCTCCAACATTTAGCTAATGATTCTAAGCTAAAGATAGAATGATAGCTGGCATGGTAACTCACACCTGTAATCTCAGCAATTCATTGCAGGTGGACCACTTGAGGTCGTGAGTTCTTTATTAGCCTGGCCAACTTGTTGAAATCCCATCTCTAATAAAAAATACATATATTTTTTATATGTTATATATTTTATACACACACATATATATATATATATATATATATATATATATATATAAAATAATCAGCCAGGCATGATGGCGCATGCCTGTAATCCCAGCTACTTGCAAGGGCTGAGGCAGGACAATCGCTTGAATCTGGGAAGCAGAGGTTGCAGTGAGTGGAGATTGTGCCACTGCACTCCAGCCTGTGCAATAGAGCAAAATTCTATTTCAAAAGAAAAAAGAAAGACAGAATAAAAATTGGATTTTCTTTCTCTTATTTTGCTGTCATCTTCAGTCATTGTAAAGACAGAGTGTTGGCTCTGTCATTCTCTTGATTTTTCTTGTTACCCTGTTAGATTTTTTGTATTACTAATGTGCCTAAACACTGATCACAGCCATGCCTACTCTGTTCATTTGCTGGGTCGTAAACACCCAAATTAATTTTACTCAAGCTGCTGTGCAATGATAGTTCTGAAAAGCCACTCACATTCACAAACATATATTTTAAAAACTAAAATATGTATTTCCCACCCTATCTATAAAAGTTGGAGCAGAAACAATAGTTAAAACCTGCCAGGCACTTGTTTGTTTTGACTCTCTTGCAATGACTAATTTTGCCTTATTACAGATAAGAAATAAAACAATAGAACAAGATATGACTTGTTGGCAACTGGTTAAGCTGGCATCTCACCCTAGGGAGTCTAGGTCTAGTCTTTGCCCTTAATGACTGTAGCAAATTGATTACCTATCAGGAGATATTTAAAAATGACATGTGGGCAACAGTATCTGTTCAGTGAAAAAATATACAGTCCCCTGAACCCAGAGCAGACACTCAAGCTCTTTTCTAATGTCTGTCCCCACCTCTCAGAGCTGGTAAGCGTACACTGGCACTTAGGATATGAGATTTTGAATGATTGAAGTACACTGCTGTGTTGCATTTTCACAAAATACAGGCATGTATTTAATGTCCACCCACCAGCCTATATCTTCTGTAATATGCCAAGTTGTTCCAAAGCCTCCTTAGAAATGCTGGGTTCACTTGTACTGTTCTCACCGCCTGTACATTTCCCACTTCAGCCCTAAATCCTACATGTCATGGAAAATCACCAGCACAACGTGCAAAAGAAAAAGAAATGGAAAGAAAATAATGAAAAAGAAAATGGATCTCTCTATTTAAAGAAGTCTGGGGAATGTACTTTTTTTTTCTTTTTTTTTTTNGAAACTTCAAAAATTTAAGTAATACTGTCATTTGTTTAAATTTTGTGCAACTGGTACTTGAGATGCTGTTAATTTCCTTTTGGATGCGTTGCCTACAACTAAAGCATGCTGTCACCAGCGGGCAATTATAACTCAGTTACAGCCACACAGTATAAGCGGCAGATCTTCCCCCTCAACTATGGTTAACTCAGAAAAAGTGACAGAAATGAGCATTCAATTTTTTTTTTTTTTTTTTGAGAAAAGTTTTGCTCTTGTTGCCCAGGCTGGAGTGCCATGGCGCAATCTTGGCTCACAGATAATGTATTTTCATATTGAAAGGTAAAATACATGTAGAAGAAAGCAGTTTCTGACCTATGTGTTTTCTCTTTGTCTTCTCTTGCCTGTTTCTCATTTGAGTAATTCATAGAGAAAACAAAAATCCCAGAGACAGAACATACCATAAGCTAAAGGAGAATGAATCATTAAAAATGTGTTCTGTTGTATGGTTGTCACACTCCAGAGCGGTCCATTGCTTCTGAGCAGAGCAACATGAACATTTCTCATGACTAATGAAGGACAGAATTTACTTTTATTTATTTGCTTGCCATTTCTGTTCATCATTAGATAGTCAACTGTGTCTTCATCTAGCAGGAATATATCTAGTAGAAAAGTGTATCTAAGTCTGTTTCATTATCTTTTACATTTGTCTGATGACGAGCCCATTTTGAAAGAATAAGACAGAAAATACTATATAGTTGCTCAGTAGTCATTCCTTCTCTTTAGAAGGAAAAAGAAAAGTTTTTAACACATTTGAGGGAGGACATTATTCACCATATCCTCCCTCAAGCAGGTGGCTCCTCCATGTAAGAAATGGTAGCAAATCAGCTATAACATAGCTTTAAAAATCTTTAATCCAGCCAGAAGTTATCTTCAAGGAAAACAGTCCCTTTCAGATAAGAGAGTACTAGGATATGTCTTTACTAGAAGGGAATGATGTTTGGAAAACATAACAGTTCTACTATTTCCTGATAATACCTTTATAACGTTATAGACAGGGCTAAGGAGAAGGTGAGAAACATGCTATAGAACTACAGATGGTATAAATAATGGCTATGTTTTTGTTGACCTGTTATCCAGAAAGTCAATGCAAATTTAAGTACCTTTATCAGAATATTGTAATTAGATGAATATCATCATCTGCCATTTTCCACTTTCCTATGAAATATATAGTAATTACATTTCTCAAGTTTTATGACTACTTCTTAAATCTATAAGTTTCAACTTTTTTCAAAATGTATATACTTTTTAAATATTCTAATAAAGGTTTTAAGGCAAATATTTAGAAATAGGTAAAATAAGACTTTATGCCCATAACTTAAACACAAATAATATTCTCAATAGTTCCAGAATTCTGATAATGATAAAATGAGTTTATAAATAAGATACAAGCACTGACACTGGAAAAAATAGACCAGAGACCATTCATATCATAAATTTCAAGAGATACATTGGTGCTGAGAGGGTGAAAGAAAAGAAAACCCTGAAAGGTAATTTTAAACTTTATTTCTGATAAAGCAATGCAAAGCTCAAGGTAGTAAGCTAAGAATTTATTAAAAGCAATTTAAGCTCCCCACGAATATCTGAAAAATCCACACAACAAAAATACCAATATCCATCTACCTTAAGAAAATGATCTAGACAGGTTAACTATAAAAGAAACAGAGAACCAACTATTACTGGAGAATGGAATCTATTAGGAAGGTATTCTGTTAATGCAAAGTAATTGCAGTTTTTGCCATTACTACAATTACTTTTGCACCAACCTAATAAGTTTTTACTGAATAAGAACAAACACATGAATAAAACAATAAACACCAAAATGGGATTAGAAAAAGCTAATATTCATTTATAACTTTAGAAAAAGCAGGATTCAACTAAGAATAGAATATTTTATTAACACAATAAAGGATATTTTTGTAAAAACAACAATTAAACTATATGTATATGGGAAAAGTTAATGGCCATATCATTAAGGTAACAAATTCTAAAATAATGCTGACAGTTTGTTTTAATATTTCTGAAAGTGATAGCCAATGGAGTAAGGCAAAAAATATATTTCAGATTTAGAAAGGAAAAACTAAATGTATTAGTTTGTTTTCACACTGCTATACATAACTGCCTGAGACTGGATAATTTCGAAGGGAGAGAGATTTAAATGACTCACAGTTCTGAGTGGCTGCAGAGACCTCAGGAAACAATCATGGCAGAAGTTGAAGGGAAAGCAAAGCACCTTCTTCATAGGGCTGCAGAAGGAAGTGATAATGCAGGAGGAGGAACTACCAAACCCTTATAAAGCCATCACATCTCGTGAGAACTCACTCACTATCCCGAGAACAGCACCGGGGAAACCGCTCCCAAGATTCAATTACCTTCACCTGGTTTCTCCCTTGACCACCCTCAACTCTTGAAACTCAGCTAAACTATATCATCAAATTATCATTTAGTCTGAAAGAAATCAAAGAAATTAACTAAAAATATTTTTAAATAATTTAAAATACTAGCCAATAAAGTGAAACAAGGCAAAACACATAGCTAACTTTTTTTATAAACAATTTTATAAGCACTAGTGAATGAAGAAAAAATTTTTCACACTTATGAAAGAGAAAAATTATCATGTATCTAAGAAATGATGATTATTTTTAGAGAATTTCATGATGTCTTTGGTTATAAAATATTATACACAAAATCAAAACACTTTCTATATATTTGCAATAATTAGATATTAAACACTATGAGAGAAATTTTCAGGTAAATCATACAGTTTGAACATGCTTACTTCCATCCCCTGTCAAAATTTAAGAGTCAAAATTTAAGAGTTTATGGCATTAATTTATAAGGACAAAGGGAATGGGATTGGTGAGAGATGAGAGCAAAGAAAATGATAGTTTTAGAACGTGGAGAGCAGGTGGATCAGATAAGAAAAAGGTACGTGCTTCTGGGAGGAGAAGCCAAGAAACAAGTCTTGAGGCTGTATGAGTTCAAGCAGAAATGAGGCCCCAGGTGCCACTGAAGGGGAGATGGCAGGTGGAGATGATAATAGGTCTCATTGAATTTCTATTGGTGGGGGGGAAGTAAAACCTGGAATTCCTGGCCTATCCTCCTATGTGTGAGAAAAGACCCTAATATGGAAAGGAAACCCAGAGAAAGCAAAGTAGAGGCAAAGGTAAAGGAGGTAAGAAGACATGTTCGAAAGAAATATGATTAATATCCTTGGAGACAGTTTTTTTAAAGAGATATTGTACTCTTAAAGAAAAGGATAACATTCGAAAAGACTAATGGAGTTGGGCACAGAGGCTCAAGCCTCTAATCTAGCACTCTGGGACTTTGAGAGACCAAGGCAGTAGGATCACTTGAGGCCAGAAGTTCAAGATAAGCCCAGGCAAGATAGCACAACCCCACCACATCTCTACAAAAAACTAAGAATTAGCTTGGCATGGTGGCATGCACCCATAGTCCCAGCTACTCTGGCTGAGACAGGAGGAGTGCTTGAGCCCAGGAGCTGAAAGTTACAGTGAGCTCTGATGGCACCAATGCATTCCAGCCCAGGCAGTAGAGCAAACAATACTTTAACTCTAAAACAAAACAAAAAGACTCATTGAGGACAGCTCTTACAAGGTAAAGAAATAAAAAGCAGAAGGAAAAAAATATTACATGAATTATATTTCGAGAAGGCTATTAAATAGAATTTTTTAAAAAGAACAATAAAATGGAAGAAAGAGCAAAGAGAGAGCAGATAGGAATGGAAGAGGAGGAGAGGGAACTACGAGAAAGGAAGACACACTGAATACTCCGCAGATTTAATAAGGGTAAAGGAAAACTCACACCAAGATACCTCATCATAAAATTTCAGAATACCTAGAGGGGGAAATTTTCATGTTCTGAAACTTTAGAAAGAAACAAAATGTCATATGCATAGAAGTTATAATTAAAATACAATCATTTAATATTGCATTAATGTATTAATTAGCATTGTTAATATTGTACAGGTGTTTCCATTGAGGAAATATGAGGGACGAATACGAGGGACTCTTTACAATTTTTGTAATTTCCTGTGGGTCTATAATTATTTCAAAATAAAAAGTTTACAAGATTTCTTCAGACACTGCAACAGCAACACTGGAAGCTGGAGTTCAACTAATTAACTTAGCAAGGCCTGCACATATCTGATGGAAAATGATTTCCAACACAGAACTCTATACTCAGCCAGTTATTCAAGTGTGAGGAAAAAATATGTTATCAGATGTGCAAAGTCTTAATTTTACTGCAAAGACCAATTTCTTGTATTCCTGTAAGATGTTCCCTCACCAAATCAAGGGAATAAAACTGGAATGAATAATTCATGAAATTCAAGAAGTATGATATCCAGGTGAAAGAGAGGCTTAGGAAATCCTCACAATGATGATAAAAGGGCAGCTCTGGAACAAAGTATGGGAAAGCCAGAAAGCAAAAGACCAAGTTGGGAGTGAAGGCTGCCAGAGGCTATGTCTCCGAAATAAGTTAATAAAATCAACATACTATGTGATACATTTTAACTCATTGAAAAGAGATTTCTATTTCTGGTGAGAATCTGATAATAAATTAATAATAATAGTTATATAAAAGAAAAGGCAAAAGAAAAATGAATCACTTAGCAACTCACAAAAAAATAAAAAGATGACTAAGGAGAGCAATATACAATGGAGTCATCATTTTATCATCATTTATAAATAATAATAGCATTATCATAATAATATAAGCAGTGAATATTAACTAAAATGTTTGGGGTAGGTGGCATATATAAGAGAATACAATAGGAAACTACAGATAAAATATGAAATTCAAAGTTCAAAAATAGCAATGCGATTATATTTTTTAGAAATATAGAAGTGAAAAGAAAAATAAAAAGCTAAATGGTTTTATCCAGAGTATGACAATCAGATCCTGGGGCCAAGTGGAGCAAGGTGTTCTCATTTCTCATTTTAAGTTTGACTCTCTAAATAATATTCATGAAATGCTTTGAATAATATTAGACTAAGTGAAAAATAAAATATAAAGAAACCTCTAGGATATCCTGACAGAAAGTGAGCAACACCTAATTCATCCACCCTCAACTTCCTATTTTAATAGCAGTGAAAGCATGTTTTTTTAAGATTCAAAATTTCAAAGGCACTGGAAACTTAATTTATAAAAGCCACTAATTTTCACAAAGTCAGATGGTAATGGTATTAGTAAAATCTCAGAGGAACATCCTTGTGAGGGAAATACAAGAAGACATGAGGAGAACTTGTGCATTTTGGACACAGATTCCTACTACTAATTAGAAACAGAGAAGCCTCCAAGCAAGGAGCTGATTTCTCAGAGAATCACAGCTCTTATAATACTCCCCTCCCCATCATCCTTCCCTTTAATAACTTTTTTGGCACAAATTCTGGAAATGATTTCCTGGTAAAAGTCACTTGAGCTAAAAGCCACTTACGTGTGACAATCTGGCTGACCTAAGAGGATCCATGGAATGGAACTCTTGAGAAATTACAGATTGGTTTGTTTTTGGTGTTTTGGTGTTATTTTTATTTTTTTTAAGAAAACTCACTGTTTTTAATAAGGAAAGAATCACAAAAACTTAAGAGTATTAAAAACAAAATTTATTTTTCACCAAAGTAAGTCTAAGAAATAAAACCCCCAGAAATTCCTTCTTCTGCCTAAAATATCCAAATTAAATACCTGTAAAATAGTAGCATTCTGGCTAGGAGTCCTACAGATGAAACGAAAACAGAAATCTTTTCTTCGTGAGATGTTCAATTACCTTGTGAACAATTCCAATCACCCTCACACTTCCCTGATTCTCTCTCTCCCTCTCTGTTTTATTTTTTCCAGAACATTCAGCATCATCTGTCATATTATGTATTAAACTTAAGTATTTTCTATTATCTGTAAGCCCTCCCTAAAACTAAAATATAAGTTCCATAAGGACAAACATTTCTCTCTGTTGTGTTTTCACTGATACATGGCCCGATGTCTAGAAGAATGGCTGGCACATAGTAGACAGTAACTCTTTGATGAATGAATAAATTTTGACAGGCCCCATGTGGATAATGGAAAGGATCAAGGACAAACCATGCATTCTGTTTACTGAGATCGGGCCTAAAAAGAACTTTCCTTGTGTCAAAATAAACAGAAGAAAAAGAAGAACCATGAGGCCTAGAGAAAAAAAAATAGTTTATAATCTAAAGGATACACTATGTGGTGGACAATTTTAAATTGTACTATATTTTTATTAGATAATGTATTCAGATTGGTCAAAATGGAGACCATAGAAAGAAATACAAATGGAAATCTTGTTTCCACCATTGTTCCTATCTTCATCCTCCCCGTTTCTCCCAGCTAATCCCTATTGGTAATTACTTTCCTCATTTTCATTCCTGTGCTTCCTTTCACTGTTTCTTTATGCAAATACAAGCACACAGCAATGTAAATTCTTATTTGTCCTTTATTTCAGAAGCATTTTATAAAATTTGTATGTTTTTCTTTTTCCTTTTTAAAATTTTTATTTTAGGTTTGTGGGGTAAATGTGAAGGTTTGTTACAAAAATAAACATGTCATGAGGATCTGTTGTAGATATTATAGCATCTTCCAGGTATTAAGCTCAGTAAGCAATAGTTATCTTTTCTGCTCCTCTCTTCCTCCCACCCTCCCCCCTCAAGTAGACCTCAGTGTCTGTTGTTTCCTACTTTGTGTTCATGAGTTGTCATTATTTAGCTCCCACTTATAAGTGAGAACATGTGGTATTTAGTTTTCTGTTTCTGCATTAGTTTGCTAAGGATGATAGCCTTCAGCTCCATCCACATTCCCACAAAAGGCATGATCTCATTCTTTTTATTTCATGCATAATATTCCATGGCACATTTGTAACATTTTCATTATCCAGTCTGTCACTGATGGGCATTTAGGTTGATTTCGTATCTTTGCTATTATGACGAGTGCTGCTTTGAACATTTGCGTTGATGTGTCTTTATGGTAGAATGCTTTATATTTTGGGGGGTACATATCCAGTAATGGGATTGGTGGATCAAATGGTAGTTCTGATTTTAGCTCATTAAGGAATCACCATACTGCTTTAATAATGATTGCACTAATTTATACCCCCACTAACAGTGCATAAGGTTCCCTTTTCTCTGCAACCTCATGAGCATTTGTTATTTTTTGACTTTTTATAATAGCCATTCTGACTGGTTTGAGATGGTATCTTATTGTGGTTTTGACTTGCATTTCTCTATCAGTGATATTGAGCTTTTTTTCTATGCTTGTTGGCCCTCATGTATGTCTTCTTTTAAGAATTATCTGTTCATATCCTTTGCCCACTTTTTAATGGGGTTGTTTTTCTCTTGTAAATTTGTTTAAATTCCTTATAAATGCTGGATATTAGACCTTTGTCAGATGCATAGTTAGCAAATATTTTCTCTTATTCATAGGCTGTGTATTCTGTTGATATTTTGCTGTACAGAATCTCTTGCATTTAATTAGATCCCATTTGTCAATTTTTGCTTTGTTGCAATTGCTTTTGGTATCTTTTTCATGAGATCTTTGCCTGTTTCTATGCTGTGGATGGTATCGCCTGGTTGTTTTCCAGGATTTTTACAGTTTCAGGTTTTACATGAAAGTCTTTAGTCCATCTTGAGTTGATTTGTGGATATGTTGTAAGGAAGGGGTCCAGCTTCAATCTTCTGCATATGACTAGTCAATTATCCCAGTATCATTTACTGAATAGGGAGTATTTTCCTCTTTGCTTGTTTTAATCACCTTTGTCAAAGATCAGATGGTCATAGATGTGTGGACTTATTTCTGGGTTCTCTATTCAATTGGTCTATGTTCCTGTTTTCATACCAGTGCCATGCTGTTTTGGTCACTATAGCCATGTAGTATAGTTTGAAGTCAGGTAATGTGATTCCTCCAGCTTTGATATTTTTGCTTAGGACTTCCTTGGCTATTTGGGCTCTTTTGGGGATTCATAATTTTTTAAAAAATTTTTTCCTAGTTTTGTGAAGAATTTTGTTGGTAGTTTGATAAGAATAGCATTGAATCTGTAAATTGCTTTGAGCAATACAGCCATTTTAATCATATTTACTCTTTCTATCCCTGAGCATAGGATGTTTTCCATTTGTTTGTGTCACCTGTGATTTCTTTAATCAATGTTTTGTAATTCTCATTGTGGAGATCTTTCACCTCCCTGGTTAGCTGTATTGCTGAGTGTTGTGGTGGTGGTGGTGTTGTATTGTGGCACTTGTGAATGGGATTGCCTTTCTGATTTTGTTCTCAGTTTGGTTATTGGTGGTATATAGGAATGCTAATGATTTTCGTACATTGATTTTGTATCCTGCAGATTTACTGAAGTTGTTTATTAGCTGAAGGAGCTTTTTCTAGATATAGAATTGTTGTTTGCAAACAGATAGTTTGACTTCCTCTCTTCCTACTTGGATGCCTTTATTTCTTTCTCTTGCTTGATTGCTCTGGGCATGACTTCCAATACTACATTGAATAGAAGTGGTGAGAGAGGCCATCTTGTCTTGTGCTGGTTTTCAAGGGGAATGCTTCTAGCTTATGCCCATTCAGTATGATATTGGCTGTGAGTTTGTCATAGATCATAGATGGCTGTTATTATTTTGAGGTATGTTCCTTCAATATCTTCTTTACTGAGTTTTTAACATGAAGGGATGTTGGATTTTATCAAAAGTCTTTTATGTATCTATTGGGATAATCATGTGGCTTTGTCTTTAGTTCTCTTTATGTGATGAATCACACTTATTGATTTTCGCATTTTGAACTAACCTTGCATCCCAGGGTTGAAGCCTACTTGATCATGGTGGATTTGATGTGCTGCTGGATTTGGTTTGCAAGTAGTTTGTTGAGGATTTTTGCTTTGGTGTTCATCAAGGATATTGGCCTGAAGTTTTCTAATTTTCTGTTGTATCTCTGTCAGGTTTTGGCATCAAGATGATGCTGGCCTCATAAAATAAGTTGGGGAAGTGTCCCTCTTCCTCAGTTTTTTGGAATAGTTTTTGTAGGAATGGTACCAACTTTTCTTTGTACATCTGACAGAATTTAGCTGTGATTCCCCCAGATCCTGGACTTTTTTGGCTGGTTGGCTATTTATTACTGATTCAATTTCAGAGCTTGTTATTGGTCATTTCAGGGAATTGTTTTTTTCCTAGCTCAGTCTGGTGAGGGTGTATATGTTCATGAATGTATCCATCTCTTCTAGGTTTTCTAGTTGGTGTGTGTAGAGGTGTTTGTAGTAGTTTCTGATAGTTTTTATTTATGTGAGGTCAGTAGCAGCATTCCCTTCAACATTTCTAATGTGTTTATGGATCTTCTATCTTTTCATCTTAATTAGTCTAGCTAGTGGCTTATATATTTTATTATTTTTTTCAAAAAAACAACTCCTGGATTCATTGAGCTTTTGAATGCTTTTTCATGTCTTAATTTCCTTCAGTTCAGCTCTGATTTTTGTTATTTCTTGTCATCGGCTAGCTTTGGGGTTGATTTGTTTCTGCTTCTCTAATTCTTTCAGTTATGAAGTTAGGTTGTTAATTTGAGATCTTTATAACTCTGATGTAGGAGTTAGTGCTACGAATTTTCCTCTTAGCACTTCCTTTTCTGTGTACCACAGATTCTGGTATGTTGTAACTTTTTCTCATTACTTTCAATGAAGATCTTGATTTCTGCTTTAATTTCATTATTTACCCAAAGGTCATTCAGGAGCATGTTGTGTAATTTCTATGAAGTTGTATGGTTTTTAGCCATTTTCATTTTGTTGACTTCTATTTTTATTGCACCATGGTCCAAGAATGTATTTAGTATGGTTTCAGTTCTTTAACAACTGTTAAAGATTTTCTTATGCCTAATTCTGTGGTTGATTTTAGATTATGTGCCATGTGGCAATGTGAATGTATATTCTGTTGTTTTGGGGTGAAGACTTCTGTAAAAGCCTATCATATCTACTTGATCCAATGCTGAATTTAGGTTCTGAATATCCTTGCTAATTTTCTGCCTCAGTGATCTATCTAATACTGTCAGTGGAGTGTTGAAGTCTTCCACTATTTTTGTGTGGGAGCCTATGTCTCTGTAGGTTTTTAAGAACTTGCTTTATGAATCTTGATGCTCCTGTGTTGGGTGCACATATATATAAGAGAGTTTGTTCTTCTTGTTGAATTGAACTCTTTGCCATTATGTAATGCCCTTGTTTTCCACTTGCTTGGTAGATTTTTCTCCATCCCTATTTTGAGCTTATGAGTGTCATTACTTGTGAGATGGGTTACTTGAAAACAGCACAACATTGGGTCTTGCTTTTTTATCCAGTTTGCCGCTCTATGGCTTTTGAGTGGGGTATTTAGCCTGTTTACATTCAAGGTTAGTATTGATATGCATAGATTTGATCCTCAAATTGTGCCTTTTGCTGGTTATTATGTTGGCTTGTTTGTGTGGCTGCTCTACAGTGACACTGGTGTGTGTGTGTTTAAGTGTGTTTTTGTATTAGCTGATAGAATTTTTTCCTTTCCATATTTAGTGTTCTTTTCAAGATCTCTTGCAAGGCATGTCTAGTGGTAATAAAGTCTCAATTTTGCTTATCTGAAAATGTTTTTATTTCTCCTTCACATAGGAAGCTGAGTTTGGCTGGATATGAAATTCTTTGTTGAAGATTTTTTTCTTTAAGTATGTTGAATATAGGCTCTCAGTCTCTTCTGGCTTGTAGGATTTTAGCTAAAGGGTCCTCTGTTATCCTGATTGGGTTTTCTTTGTAGGTGAACTGCCCTTTCTCTCTAGCTGCCTTTAACATTCTTTCTTTCATTTCAACCTTGGAAAATCTAAGGATTATGTGTCTTGGGGAAGATCTTCTTGTGTAGAATCTTGCAGGAGTTATCTGCATTTTCTGAATTTACTATTGGCCTCTCTAGCAATGTTGTGAAAGTTTTCATGGACAATACCCTGATATATATTTTCAAATTTGTTTACTTTCTCCTCTCCCTTTCAGGGATGCCAATGATACATCGATGTGGTCTCTTAACATGATCCCATATTTCTCAGAGGTTTTGTTCATTCCTTTTTATTCTTTTTTCTTTATTTTTGTCTGACTGTCTTATTTTAGATAACCAGTCTTCAGGTTCTGAGATTCTTTCCTCAGCTTGGTTTATTCTGCTGTAATTACTTGTGATTGCATTGTGAAATTATTGCAGTGTGTTATTCACCTTTGTCAAACCCATTAGGTTCTTTTTTATACTAGCTACTTCATCCTTCAGCCCCTGAATCATTTTATTGTGATTCTCATTTTCCTTGGATTGGATTTTGCTGTCTTCCTGAATCTCAGTGATCTTTGTTTCTATTCATATTCTGAATTCTATTTCTGTCATTCCAGCCAGTTCAGTCTGGCTAAGAAATCTTGTTAGAGAACTAGTACTACTGTTTGGAGGACATATGAGACTCTGGACATTTGAGTTACCAGAGTTCTTGCATTGATTCTTTCCCATCTCTGTGTGTGGGTGTTCTTTTATCTATAGTGCAGACTGAGTACAGTCAACAGACTTCTTTTCTGGATGTTTTCATCTGGCCATGGCTTTGTGTAGAGTCTTTATTTGAAGCTGACTTCTTGTCTCTGATTTCAGAATGGGGTATGTTATTGATGTATATTTAGTATTGAAACTTTGCAGTTTGATCAAGCAGATGACACTAAGACTTACTGGCCAGTTATTAGATTCTTGCTCAGTTGTATAGCTTCCTTATGTTTTCTCACAGTTGCAGCTGTGTTCCCTCTCAGTGCTCTGAAAGTGTGGGTTCCTCTCCCATTTAAGTGCTGGCTATAGTTCATAACTTGACACTCCTGGGCTTCCCACATAGCTCTGCGGCAATCTCAGTATTTATGTTTCTTCCCTAGCTTAGAGGCAGTAATAATGGTAGTGGCCAAGGGTAGTTTGCCTGACTCCTGGGGGCTCCACCCCAGAGAAATGTAGGTCAGCAATTGCTCATTGCAATTAGCCCATGATGGAGGGTTTGTGCTGTGGGCCCCAGCCAGGGGTTCCCTGTCTGGTGATGAGTTGTCAAGTGGGCAGTGGCATAGGACCAGCTGGAGATGAACTGACTTCCTCTCCTTAGGTCAACTGCAGCTTGTTGGAGGTATGGGTAAAGCACTTGGGGTCTTTGTTCCTTCATTAGTCTGAGGATGGCAAAGGCAGTTCCACTGCAGAGGCAGTGGCAGAAAGGCTTTCTGTTGCCCCTGGAGGCTCTGTCCAGGGAGTCATGGAGTTTGTACTGGCTCAATAGCTCTGGCAGGCGGTGGCTGGAGGCTCATGCCTGGAGGGCCTGCCCAGGAAGGAGATATAGGCAAAGGCACCCATGTAAACTTCTGGCCACTTTTCTGTAGGGCTGCTGCAGTATGCTTGGGGCCCACTCCAGTCCCTAGATATCTCTGATTTTCCAGAACCTAAAGGTGCCAACAGTGAAAGCTGCAAAACAGCAAAGGTTGCATTATGAAATTCTTGCATTATGTTATTCACCTCTGTCAGATCCATTTAATTCTTTTTTATACCAGCTAAAAAAGGGCAGCCTGTCTCTCTTTCTGGTAGCTTTGTCCTAGGGAGATATGGACATTTTGCTAGCCGAAAGGCACTTGTAGGAAGTGGCTCCCAACCTCCCGGTTGGGAGGTCCCACCCACTAAGGAGGAACAGGATCAGGACCCACTTAAAAAAGCAGACCGGCCATGTTTTGGTACAGCAACTGTCCTGTGCTGGGGATCTACTTGAGCCAGCTGTTGCCTCAGGAACTCCGAAGGCCAAAGACTGGAATGGCTAAGTCACCCAAAGAGCAAAGATGGTGGCTCACCCCTCCCTCTGGGAGCACTGTCTCTGGGGAAATGCAGATCCTTGTCAACTGGAGAGCTCAGGCAGTGGTGGCTGCAGGCCTGGCTGGGAGGTCCTGCCCAATGAGGAGAAAGCAGATCAGGCACCCACTTAAAGCAGCAGTTTGGCCACATATTGGTAGAGCAGCTGTACTGTGCTGAGGGATCTTTTCCACCCTGGATGGGCTGATTCTCCAAAGCCTGAAGACTGGAATGGATAAGATGTCAAACAGCAAAAATGGTGGCCCACCCCTCTCATCCCCCCAGGCACTGCCCCCGGAAGCTCCTTCTTAAGGAGATGCAATGCCACTACTTGTAGCTGGCTGGGATTCCAAGTCGATGAGCCTTACCTTATCTTACTGGCTTGGAATTCCAGCAAGTGAGGTGCCATGGAAGTAGGGCCTGTGGGCTGTTGCTGCTCAGTCCCCTGGATTCAGCCTCTTTCCTAGGAGAATGTATGGGAGTCTAACCTCCCACTGTGCCAGAGATGCAGCTATTCCATGTTTCTACTTTCTTCTTCAGAAATTTAAAATATGAATATATTAAATATCTTTTGTCTATCTCCTATGGATAAAATTTCTCTCTAATCTCTTCAGGTATTTTTCTTTTCCTCTCCACCCCATTTTATTTTCTTTTTACCATTAACCTACCTGACTGTGACTATGCTTTCTGTAGTCTATTCACTCTTAAGGTCTTTGTCATTGAGTCTTCACTCCTGAAATGGTTTTCTCATTTTTTGTTTGTTTTTTCTGAGACGAAGTTTCACTCTCGTCACCCAAGCTGGAGTGCAATGGCATGATCTCAGCTCACTGCAACTTTTGCATCCCGATTCAAGCAATTCTCCTGTCTCAGCCTCCCGGGTAGCTGAGATTACGCCTGGCTGATTTTTTATATTTTTAGCAGAGTTTTACCATGTTAGCCAGGCTGGTCTCAAACTCCTGACCCTAGGTGATCCACCCCACCTTGGCCTCCCAAAGTGCTGGTGTTACAAGTGTGAGCCACCACACCTATCCAGTTTTCTCTTTTTTAAAATTTCTTCCCTGAATCTTGCCAATTCCCATTTTACCTCCTCCTGTTTTCTGATCATTGGTTCCTTTGTCTGACCACATCTTCCACTGAATTCTTGAATTATTGATATCAGTCTTCCTTCATAGCTAGAATTACTTCATTCCATTTCTCTTATTCAAGTTAGAATTAGGTTATTGGTTGGGTGTGGTGGCTCATTCCTGTAATCCCAGCATTTTGGGAGGCTGAGATGGGTGGATCACCTGAGGTGAGAAGTTCAAGACCAGCCTGGCCAACATCGTGAAGCACCCGTCTCTACTAAAGATACAAAAATTAGCTGGGCATGGATGTGTAACCCCAGCTATCTGGAAGGCTGAGGCAGGAGAATCGCTTGAACCTGGCAGGTAGAGGTTGCAGTAAGCCAAGATTATAACATTGTACTCCAGCCTGGGTAACAGAGGGAGAGCCTGTCTCAAAAAAAAAAAAAAAAAAAAAAAAAAAAAAAAAAAAGATTCAGGTTATTCTCTTTTGCCTTATGGCATTTTTTTCTAAAATTTTTTCTTCATGTGTTAAAATTAATTTCTCTTCATCTACATGCTTTGTTTATAGTGCCATCCAACAGAAATTGGTTTTTTCCCTTCATATTATTCATCTTTGAAAGACTCAAATTATCTTAAACCAGCTATTAGCAGGAGGTTCCTGGAACATGAGGGCCAAGATTGTTGCTGAGGTTTCTCTGCTTAAAGGATTTCTCTTCAGTTTCTTTAAAATATAGTCTCTCTGGGGCTACAGGAAGTGGGCAATGAAGAGCAGCTATTTAAGAATGTATAGTTCAGCTGGGCATGGTGGTTCATGCCTGTAACCCTAGCACTTTGGGAGGCTGAGGTGGGCAGATCACCTGAGGTCAGGAGTTCAAGACCAGCCTGGCCAACATGGTGAAACCCTGTCTCTACTAAAAATACAAAAATTAGCCAGGCATGGTGGTGAGCACCTGTAATCTCAGCTACTTAGGAGGTTGAGTCAGGGGAATAGCTTGAACCCAGGAGTTGGAGGTTGCAGTGAGCTGAGATCACACCACTGCACTCTAGCCTGGGCAACAAAAGTGAGACTCCGTCTCAAAAGCAAAAAAAGAAGGTATTTATTGAACACCTATACATATCAGGCACAAGGAATATAATATGAAAAAAGATACTTAAAGATATGCTTAATTGAAAGATTAGAAATATATTTACAAAAATATTAACAGTGGTCATATTGTTTACCTTCTTATACATGTCTATATCTTTTCAACATAAAACCAACATATCTTTGTAATTAAGAAAAAATTATTAATTTTATACATAAAGAAAGCTGACTTCCAAATTCTATTTCATCTTACATTTTTTTTTACTCCATCCTTTCTATTGCCTGTCCCTCTCAAAGGCTCGTTTATGGTGTTAAGACTTTATAAATACAATTATAAGTGAAGGATTTTCTAGACAAAAGAAGATAGATAACACATTTTTATTTTTGCTCCTTGCAAGTATTTCTATTAATTCAATTTATGAATTATCTGTAGTATTAAAACTTATGAAACTATAAATTTCTATTTTTTAAGGCGTGCGTTTTAAAATAAAATTAATCTTCTTTATTCTAGAATACTTTAACATTTCTCATGACTAAGGTAGTTTTTCTCTAAATCTGGATTTGCAAACTTAGCTGCACAATAAAATTCCTTGAGGAGCTTTTAAAACTATCTTGTCTTGGCCAGGTACCTGGGCTGGTGCCTGTAATCCCAGCACTTTGGGAGACTGAGGCGGATGGATTCCCTGAAGTAAGTCCAGAGTCTGAGACTAGCCTGATCAACATGGAGAAACCCCTGTCTCTACTAAAAATACAAAATTAGCCAGCCGTGGTGGCGTATGCCTGTAATCCCAGCTACTCAGGAGGCTGAGGCAGGAGAATTGCTTGAACCTGGGAGGTAGAGGTTGCTGTGAACTGAGATCGCACCATCGCACTCCAGCCTGGGCAACACCAGCGAGAATCCATTTCAAAAAAAATATATATGTCTTGTCCCCCAGACCCCATCTTGAGTTATTTTAAGTCAGTCATTCTGGGGCCCATTTGGAAATCTATATGTCTAGGCATTCTTCTCAGATTTGGGTACTTAATAATTTCATCCTTTAGAAGAGATCCACCTTTCACATATGAATAGTATCATCAGTAACCTAAGCAAATTGTGAGGTGAGTGTCTCTAAAATCTGACATAATTGAAGCTAAGTTGACATTACAGAAACTGACAAAGTCATCTGTACCACTCTTTCTATATAGCTTACATTGCTCTAAAAAGTACTCAGCAAAATTATGAAGTTATTCTAGCTTCACATTTATGAAAGTCTTATAAAGAAAAATCCTTCTTTCATATTCTTAGAACAGAACTAAGTAAGTAGAAACCAAAGTCTGTCTCTGGCCACTATCAAAGAAAATAGCCAAGAGCTAACATCTGTACTATTCTAAAAGCAAATTGTTTCCTTTTTGGAATTTCTTATATTGTAAGAAAACTACATTCAACATGTAGTGTGAATCAAAGGCCTAAGAGAAATCTAATCACTGAATTTTTAAAAAGGATCATTCTCAGCAAACTGACACAAGAACTGAAAATCAAACACCACATGTTCTCACTCATAGGCGGGTGTTGAACAATGAGAACACATGGACACAGGGAGGGAAGCATCATACACTAGGGTCTGTTGGTGGTGCCAAGGGAGGAACAGCAGTGGGTGGGGAGGTCGAGGAGGGATAACATGAGGAGAAATGCCAGATGTAGGTGATGGGAATGGAAGCAGCAAACCACATTGCCATGTGTGTACCTATGCAACAATCTTGCATGATCTGCCCAGGTACCGTAAAACCTAAAGTACAATAAAATAAATAAATAAATAAATAAATAAAAATAAAAAGGATCAAATGATTACTTCTGTTGAGGTCATAAAATTCTATGGGTTAAAATTAAAGGAAGCGTAGATATATCGAGGAGAAATGTTTACATACAGAAATTTTCCCCAGGAAACCAAAATTTATTTTCTTGTATGCAATCATAATTTGTAATAGAGTTAAAGCTCTAAATTCTAATAGAAAATATACTGTATAAAATTGTGCATTTGTGGTTTTATAAGGAAACAGTCATGAGGCTAGAATTTTTAACGGATTAGTAAAAGAAATTGTAACAGTGAAGCCATATTTAGTTAATACTGAGTTGATTTTCAAAGGACTAGTGCAGCAGGGTCTGGAGGCAGACTTTATCAGCTGTCTGACACTAGGCTACTTGTATTCTAGAATACTGAAAGCTTGCAAAGTCTGGGATTAATAGAAGGTTTGAAGTAAACGGAGAGAGATGAGAGTAATGTTTAAAAGAAAGCTGAGCAGGGGCAGAAAAGATTTCAGCCAAACATAGTGTCACTGTTAACAGTTTAAGAGAGCTATTTTTTAAAAAGAAGCGAGAAGCTGAAAATTGAACTTATTGGTAGTGGATATCATTCATTTGCAACTGCAGCAACTAAGAAAGTGACTTTACTTTTCTGTTGTTTTTGTCAATTTATTTATTGTGCCACATAGAAACAAACAAACAAAAAAGTTGTTAACAGACCAGAAATAGGATTTTAGTTGGCGTTCTGGGAAAAATTTTAGGTTAGAGTTAAGTGTCCTAAGAGCTTGGATCAAATCTCCTATAAACATTCTATTTGAACTTAAGAAAATAACTTATATTCCATGGGCATTAATGTAGTAATCAAGTGTAGAAGGGGTATAAGGTTTCAAAGCCTGGATTTTGGAGCAAGTGGCGAGGATTGACTCTCAGCTATGCCACTTACGAGATGTATACTTTGCAAAAGTGACTTAATATTTCTGTGCTTTGGTTTTCTCTTATGCAGGATGGGAATAGTAATAACCCTTAGCTCATAGAGTGTTTGAGAGAGTTACATGATTTATTATCTGGTAAGTACTTAGAGGAATGCCTGAGACACAGTCATTGTTTTAGCAATATGATGACAATTTTGGTTTAGAACTCAGTGGTTTTCAGATTGTTTTAAGCTACGGGAACTTGGTTTAAATTAAATGCCACACAGATGTCTAAATAATAAAACAGATAGAATTAGAAATGTTTTCACTGGACAGGCAACAACGGATTTGAGAATCATGCCTTCCATCTTTCCAAACCTTCCCAGGTGACCCCTTAGACAACATCAAGAAACCACAAAATGATGGAACACAGTTTTAAAACACTAATGAGCCCTTCCAAAGCTGCCATTGCTCATTTATCAGTGGGGAATCATGGCTGGTAATAGAAATCTGACAACAGTGGTTTCAACATAAAGATCTCTCCTTTTGTCTAGAAGTTGAGCAGTGGACAGCTAAGGCCTGGGTGTCACTCTCCAAGGCCATCAGGAAACTATGCTCTGTCCTTCTGGAACTCCAGGCAACATAGTCATAATCCAGACAGACAATTTTAGAAAGGAAAAAAGTAGCTTTTTAATAAGCTTCACTCAACATCTTTCATTAACATCTCTGTTTATTCCTAGATACAGGGAGGCTAGGAAATGTAATCTTTTAGCTGGATACTTTTCCACTTGGAATTAAGTAATAATTCTGTTACTAATGAAAGAGAGGATGAATTATGCTGAGCCTTCACCTTTTACATATTAATTTTAAAATGCCATAGTATTTTATGAGTAGAAGAGATGTTAAGGCTACCTCTTAGATCAAAGAAGCTGGGGAAAGAATAGTACATCAATCAAAAAATGACTATTTTAATTGACTTTTAATCATGCTTAATTCTTACATGGCCTCTGAAAAACTATATTAACTCCTCTGATAATTAAAATAATTTTCAATGAACATCTGCCAAATTAGTTTGAAAATATTTTCTTCTTGGACAGGGAAGTAAAAAAAAATGTTAAAGAGATGTCCATCTATAAAGTGAGAGTAATTTGGAGTTCTAAAATAGATAATGCATGACAGAAGTATAGCATGATGTCCAGCACATGTTAGGTTTACAATAGATAATAATTCTCTATTTTCTAGAAATTCAAAACATTTTAGGGGAAAGGGTCTTCAGATGCCCTCAGAATTAGGTATTGAATAGGTAACTTCAGCAATCTCAGCTCTATATAAAATGTAGACTAGTGATACTACCATGGCAAAAGCTAATTATTTGCCAAAGGTTAAAGTTTTCAGGGAGTATATTTTAACCTAGTGTCAAGATAAACTTATAAAACTGGAAAGGAGAGGAAAATACTTTTCACCTTTACACAATTCATTTAACCTAGTTCAGTTAATTATAAATTACTAGTTCTCTCATCTGTCATATTCTTTGAGACCCTGCTATTTACAAGGCCACTACAACTTATAGGACTTTATGAGAAATACAAACGAAATAGAAGTTGAAGAGTCTACCCTAGATAGTCTTGAAGCATAGCAAGCAAGAAAGCATTACATCAACAAATATTCACTTAACTTCTCCTGTTTGTCAAATCCCATACAAGAAACTGGGTACTAAATGTCAAATAAGACCCAAGGCTTGATATCAATATCAGTCTAGTCACCAAATGTTATTCCCAGGACCACTGTATGCCTTACACAAATCACATTACTTTTATTAATCAAAGCCCACCTTAAAACATTGTCTAGCAAATAGGTCTTCCTGTTTCATAGGTCTTCTATTCTTATCAATGCCTAAAGCTGACTCAATTTCTTTAGACTGAAGAAACTTCCACTCCTTTGCAGAACAGATCCTCAGAGAGTTTTCATGGTATAATTATTAGGAGTGCCTGGAAGCAAAGGATTTTGCTGAATAAGGAAATTTCTCCTAGAGCACATAGGAAAATCAAATTCTGGAATTTGTAGCAATGTCAAATTGGGGGGAAAAATAGTCTGCCTAAACCTTGAAGAAAACCAACCATCAAAGTCAAACTCCAGTTTCAAAATCAAAATTGGTTTTTTCTTTTTTTTTTTTTTTTTTTTATTATGGAGTCTTGTTCTGTCTCCCAGGATGGAGGTGTAGTGGTACAAACAGCTTACTGCAAACTCTGCCTCACAGGTTCAAGCAATTCTCCCACCTCAGCCTCCCGAGTAGCTGGGATTACAGGCATGTGCCACCACATCCAGCTGATTTTTGTATCTGAGTAGAGATAGGGCTTTGCCTCTTGGCCAGGCTGGCCTCGAACTCCTGACCTCAGGTGACCTACCTGACTTGGCCTCCCAAACTGCTGGCATTACAGGTGTGACCCACCATGCCCAGCCAAAATGCGATTTCAGATGTTTGCCATGCTCAGTTCTTCAAGCTATGACATGGGAAACTTGTATGTGTGTTAGTCTGAATTTCGCTTTTATTATCATCTACTTTCTGCAGCATCTTCTCTTTTTTTCCTTTACGCTATTTAGAATTTCTAGTTTTGAGTTTTTGTAATGAGAACCAGCTGGAGGTGACAGACTTAGTAAGATCTCCATCTCAAGCTCCATACCAAATCTCAAAGACTTCTCCTTTAAGAGGCCTGGGAAATGTCTATATGTCTCTTCTTTGACTTTTCTTTCTTGTGTTTTATACTTTAAAATCAATTGTTAAACCTATGACCCCAAAATCAATTATTGAATATCTGGTGATTTTTGTTAATTTTTTTGTTGTTTTCTGTTGGCGATACTAGGAGTAAGGATAGGATTTATGGCTGGGTAATAGGGAATCAACCTAGAAGAAAAAAGAGATGGCCTCTATCCCACAATAAATAGATCATCCCCAGCAAAATTTCTTGCTATTGCCTGCTGTCATACACTGGACAAATCTAAAGCCCTTCTAAGAGCTGCTTGGAGACCAGTACTCGTGGACTAAGATGTTAGCATTGCAGTTTTGAAATATAAAAAATATTTAGAAAACTGAGGATATGTCAGAAATATTAATTTGTATTTTTATCCAGAAACAAAATGCCTAAGAGCCCAGAACTAGTTTTTATCAAAATTCTATTTTGAACTTCTATTCTCCTTTAGAGTTAGAAGAAAAAAACATAAATTCTAGGAGTATTTATATAAATTCTAGGAATATAAGAAGTGCCAAATAAATGACCTAAAAGGAAGCCATTATTAATTCAATGATGAGTGCTGGAATTAAAACTCTCCATGTAATATAAGAGTTAAAGACATGATACTGTTAAATGAAAGTTGCAATACCACTACATAGGATTGAAATCAACTTTAAAGGTAGATGATAAGGTGACTGGGAAAAGGAATATGAAGACTTTAGTAACCAATTGAGGGTCATGTTTCAAAGAAAAAAAATCATGTGTTTTATGAAATCAGGTGTGTAGAGCAACTAAAAGTATATAGATGCATGACAAAAGATAGTGTAAATAAATATATGGTTAAGTATAAACCTTAGAATTTGCTTTATAAAAAGGTCTGGATTATGGTCCTCTTGAGTTAGTATCACATGTCAGTTTTTACTGTTTTCCTGAGACTAAGGTTAAATATGAGACAATTCAGAATGAATAAAGTAGGAACCAATAGAAAAGGCTAGATCAGTAAAGAAAAGGAAAACTGCTAAAAAGTAGTAACAGAAAAATGATTAAGATATTCTTTAGATTGATGATCGTACTTCAGCATCTTTCTGATTCTATTATATAGGCCCATGAAAATAGCAAAAAATAGAAATACCTAGCAACAGAAGAAGAAAAGGGCTACGAGAATATCATAAGACTGCCATGTTATCAACAAAGTCAGTCAAGTATTTCAGGAGTTTCACTGTGTCCCAAAACCATGACTTAGCAATAAAGCACAGGAAGATCTTACTGCATCCTGCTTCTCTAGAAGTGTGCCAAAATAAAGTACTTGGGTAGGAGGGAATGACTCCCTACCTTTAAGTTGAAGTGCAGGGCAATTGTCCAGCGTCTGTTAGTTCCAACATGATAGGTCATGCTTAATTAGCAAGGTTTTTCTCTTTAGAATCCCTTGTGAAGATGAAAATTTTAATTGAAATGGTCAGTCTTTCTTATACAATTACCAGCTTGACCTGGAAAGAGTACTGATTTTATTTATTTATTTTTTATTGCATTTTAGTTTCTGGGGTACATGTAAAGAACACGTAGGATTGTTGCATAGGTACATACATGGCAATGTGGTTTGCTGCCTCCATCCCCATCACCTATATCTGGCATTTCTCCCCATGTTATCCTTCCCCAACTTCCCTATCCACCGCTGACCCTCCCCTAGTCCCCCACAACAGACCCCAGTGTGTGATGCTCCCCTCCCTATGCCCATGTGTTCTCATTGTTCAACACCCGCCTATGAGTGAGAACATGCAGTGTCTGATTTTCTGTTCTTGTGTCAGTTTGCTGAGAAATGGTTTCCAGATTCATCCATGTCCCTACAAAGAACATGAACTCATTGTTTTTGATGGCTGCATAGTATTCCATGGTGTATATGTGCCACATTTTGCCTCTGCAGTCTATCATCAACAGGCATTTGGGTTAGTTCCAAATCTTTGCTATTATAAACAGTGCTGCAATGAACATACGTGTACATATATCCTTATAATAGAACGATTTATAATCCTTTGGATATATACCCAGTCATGGGATTGCTGGGTCAAATGGAATTTCTATTTCTAGGTCCTTGAGGAAGCACCCCACTGTCTTCCACAATGGTTGAACTAATTTGCACTCCCACCAACAATGTAAAAGTGTTTCTATTTCGCCACATCCTCTCCAGCATCTGTTGTTTCCAGATTTTTTAATGATCGCCATTGTAAGTGGTATGAGAAGGTATCTCGATGTAGTTTTGATTTGAATTTCTCTAACGACCAGTGATGATGAGCATTTTTTCATATGTTTGTTGGCCTCATATATGTCTTCTGTTAAAGGTGTCTGTTCATATCCTTCACCCACTTTTGAATGGGTTTGTTTGTTTTTTTTTCTTGTAAATCTGTTTTAATTCTTTGTAGATTTTGGATATAAATCCTTTCTCAGATGGGTAGATTGCAAAAATTTTTTCTTATTCTGTTGGTGCTGGTTCACTCTAATGATTGTTTCTTTTGCTGTGCAAAAGCTCTGGAGTTTAATTAGATCCCATTTGTCTATTTTGGCTTTCGTTGCCAATGCTTTTTGTGTTTTAGTCATGAGTCCTTTCCTATACCTATGTCCTGAATGGTTTTGCCTAGATTTTCTTCTAGGTTTTTTATGGTATTAGGTCTTATGTTTAAGTCGTTAAGCCATCTGGAGTTAATTTTAGTGTAAGGTGTTAGGAAAGGGTTCAGGTTCTGCTCTCTGCACACGGCTAGCCAGTTTTCCCAACACCATTTATTAAACAGGGACTCCTTTCCCCATTGCTTGTTTTTGTCAGGTTTGTCAAAGATCAGATGGTTTTAGATGTGTGGCATTGCCTCCAAGGCTCTGTTCTGTTCCATTGGTCTATATCTCTGTTTTGGTACCATTACCATGTTGTTTTGATTACTGTAGCCTTGTAGTATAGTTTGAAGTCAGGTAGCGTGATGCCTCCAGCTTTGTTCGTTTTGCTTAGAATTGACTTGGCTATGTGGGCTCTCTTTTGGTTCTATGTGAAGTTTAAGGTGGTTTTTTTCTAGTTCTGTGAAGAAGGTCATTGGTAGCTTGATGGGGATAGCACTGAATCTATAAATTACTTTGGGCAGTATGGCCATTTTCATGATATTGATTCTTCCTAACCATAAGCATGGAAAGTTTCTCCATCTGTTTGTGTCCTCTCTTATTTGTTGAGCAGTGGTTTGTAGTTCTCCTTGAAGAGGTCCTTTGCATCCTTTGTTAGTTGTATTCCTAGGTAATTTATCCTCTTTGTAGCAATTGTGAATGGCAATTCATTCTTGATTTGGCTGTCTTTACGTCTGTTATTGGTGCATAGGAATGCTTGTGAGTTTTGCACATTAATTTTGTATCCTGAGAGTTTGCTGAAGTTGCTTATCAGTTTCAGGAGATTTTGGGCTGAGACAACAGGGTCTTCTAAATATACAATCATGTCGTCTGAAAATAGAGACAATTTGACTTCCTCCTTTCCTAATTGAATACCCTTTATTTCTTTTTCTTGCCTGATTGCTCTGGCCAGAACTTCCAATATTATATTGAATAGGAGTGGTTAGAGAGGGCATCCTTGTCTAGTGCCAGATTTCAAAGGGAGTGCTTCCACTTTTTGCCCATTCAGTATATTGGCTGTGGGTTTGTCATAAATAGCTTATATTATTTTGAGATACATTCAATTGATACCTAGTTTATTGAGAGTTTTTAGCATAAAGGGCTGCTGAATTTTGTCAAAGGCCTTCTCTGCATCTATTGAGATAATCATGTGGTTTTTGTCTTTGGTTCTGTTTATGTGGTGAATTATGTTTATAGACTTGCATGTGTTGAACCGGCCTTGTATCCCAGTATGAAGCCTATTTGATCATGATGGATAAGCTTTTTGATGTGCTGTTACAATCGGTTTGTCAGTATTTTATTGAAGATTTTTGCAACAATATTGATCATGGATATTGGCCTAAAGTTTTCTTTTCTTCTTGAGTCTCTGCCAGGTTTTGGTATTAGGATGATATTGGTCTCATAAAAACTTAGACCTGGACCAAGCAATCATAATAGACATTTAGACAGACCACTAGCCAGATTAATAAAAAAGAAACGAGAATAATCAAATAGATGCAATAAAAAATGATAAAAAGGGATATCACCACAGATTCCACAGAAATGCAAACCACCATCAAAGATTACTACAAATAACTCCATGCACATAAACCAGTAAAGCTGGGAGAAATGGATAAGTTCCTGGACACTTACACCCTCACAAGCCTAAACCAGGAAGAAGTCAAAACCCCGAATAGACCAATAATGAGGGCTGAAGTTGAGGCAGCAAAAATAGCCTACCAACCAAAAAAAGTCCAGGTCCAGATGGGTTCACAGCTGAATTCTACCAGACATACAAAGAGGAGCTGGTACCATTCCTTCTGAAACTATTCCAAACAATCCAAATAAAGGGAGTCCTTCCTAAATCATTTTATGAGACCAACATCATCCTGATACCAAAACCTGGAAGAATACTAATCTCGATATCAGTCAACTGGGTTTGGAATTTAGCTGAAACTCTATTTACTGTGTGAGCTCAGGGAAGGTAGTTACACACTCTGTTGTCTGCTGAAGTAAATGTTGCAATAATAACAACTATTGTCAAGTCGTTGTTCCTATGAGCTTGGAAGTGCTTTGTAAAAGTACCCATGAGCACCCTTTTTACATTCTAAATTAAAATCCACATATTTCATTTGATGAAGAAGGAGGAGGAGGAGAAGGAAAAAAAGGAGATTGTTACTGATATAAGTATGCTAAGTCACTTGTTAGTCTTCTAAAATAGGAAATCAATGAACATTATGTTCTTGGAATAGAAAAATAGATTTCTTCAACTTGTGACATAGAATCATTTTTCTTTTAGGAATGTATCCAGTATCAAGCCTACTGTGCTAATAAGACTTTGAAAGATTGAGAAAGTGTATTTTAAATTGGTCTAAAGCACTTAAATATATGTCCAGTTAGAAACTAATGTTTCTAACATGGAAAGTAGCTATGAAATGGTTAATTGTGCCATAAATTGTTTCTATAATTCTGGTAGAATAATAATATGATTTTTATATTTAGGTGTGATTACCACACAAAGACTTTGGAATGCTTTTAAGATAACATGTCAGCCGGGTGCAGTGGCTCACACCTGTAATCCCTGCACTTTGGGAGGCTGAGGCAGGCAGGTCACCTGAGATTGGGAGTTCAAGACCAGCCTGACCAACATGGAGAAACCCCATCTCTACTAAAAATATAAAATTAGCCAGGCATGGTGGTGCATGCCTGTATTCCCAGCTACTCGGGAGGCTGAGGCAGGAGAATTGCTTGAACCTGGGAAGTGGAGGTTATCATGAGCCGAGATCACACCATTGCACTCCAGCCTGGGAAACAGGAGTGAAATTCTGTCTTAAAAAAAAAAAAAAATTCACCAAATATGTACTCACCGTTTCTCTGGGGTATGCAAAATGTCTCTTTTCTCCTAATGATGGAAAATAATGCAAGTCTTATAAATTAATGAAATCAAGTAGAATGATAGCATTAAAGATGACAGTAGAAAGCATAACTTTTATTTTTCTTTATATATCCATGAAAAAGATATATATTTTTCTGATGTAATATATGTGAACAAGAGAAACACATCAAAGAACCAGAAAGTTATTAGAAGAGCATCAAAAAAGGAAACTATAGTCAACACCCAGGAAGAATTAGGTTTTAATCAAAATTTAACTGTCTTCCCTGAGCATTCTGTGAATTTTTAAATTTATAATCAGAACAGGAAAGCTGGGTTTTCAGTAAGTGAGATGACCCACAAGTTGAGAGATAGGTACATAGAGACATAATTTATTATTGTTTTAAAAGTAGATGAATTGAACTTAAAAATCCTTCTTTTACTGATTATGGTACAGGTTTAATAAAATTGCATAGCTTCTACCAAAAATGATGAAAGTCATTTTGTAACTTACGTAAAACATGTTGTAGTATGTACAAGTTGTTACAGGTCATACACACTGAATTGTAAACATGAATAAAAAGGATAGAAATACTCTTCTTTGATAAAGGCAATGGTAACAAGACCCTTCACAGCTAGCAGAAAAATCAAGGGTAAAAAAAGTTCTTCAAAAGAGCAAAGCAAACAGAAGTGCAACCTCATCATAAAAGCTTGTTAAACCCTTGAGAAGAAAGAAAAACTGTCCTCAAATGAAAAGAAAGCATAATTCCTTAAGAATATATCGTAACTACTAAAGCACAAGAGCCCTGGGCAACTTAGGTGTACAGATGACTGATTAAATTCTAAGCCATATGGTATGAGTCTATAGGCCTTAAGCATTTTTTTTTAAGGGGAGGGAAATTTTATCATTTTCTAGTGATGCTTCTATGAAATCCTCAAAGGTAGCACTAAGAATGAGGGGAAAAAGGAAATGAAGCAGCCAAGAGAGAAAATATCAGGGAAGAAGAATAAACATATTTGGCAGTGTTGTATACAAAGAAATAGTTTTGTGTGTCAGTAACAGGTGAGCTAAGTTTCTTTTATTATTATTGTTATACTTTAAGTTCTGGAATACACATGCAGAATGTGCAGGTTTGTTATACAGGTATATCGCTGTCATTGTGGTTTGCTGCACCCATCAACCCATCATCTATATTAGGTATTTCTCCTAATGCTATCCCTCCTGAAGTCCTCCACCCCGCTAAAGGCCCCAGTGTGTGATGTTCCTCTCCCTGTGTCCCTGTGTTCTCATTGTTCAACTCCCACTTATGAGTGAGAACATGCCGTCTTTGGTTTTCTGTTCTTGTGTTAGTTTGTTGAGAATGCCAGTTTCCAGCTTCATCCATGTCCCTGCAAAGGACATTTTATCATCCTTTTTTATGGCTGCATAGTACTTCATGGTGTATATGTATATGTGCCACATTTTCTTTATTCATTCTATCTTTGATGGGCATTTGGGTTGGTTCCAAGTCATTGCTATTGTGAACATGCTGTAATAAACATATGTGTGTATGTGTCTTTATAGTAGAATAATTTCTAATCCTTTGGGTATATACCCAGTAATGGGATTGCTGGATCAAATGGTATTTCTGGTTCTAGATCCTTGAGGAACTGCCACAGTATCTTCCACAATGGTTGAACTAATTTACACTCCCATCAATAGAGTAAAAGCCTTCCTATTTCTCCACATCCTCTCCAGCATCTGTTGTCTTCTGACTTTTTAATGATCACGATTCTAACTGGCAGGAGATGGTATCTCATTGTGGTTTTGATTTGTATTTCTCTAATGAGCAGTGATGATGAACTTTTTTTCATATGTTTGTTGGCTGCATACATGTCTTCTTTTGAGAAGTGTCTGTTCATATCCTTTACCCACTTTTTGATGGGGATTGTTTGTTTTTTTTCTTATAAATTTGTTTAAGTTCTTTGTAGATTCTGGATATTAACCCTTTGTCAGATGGGTAGATTTAAAAAATTTTCTCCCACTCTTTAGATTGCCTGTTCACTCTGATGATAGTTTCCTTTGCTGTGCAGAAGCTCTTTAGTTTAATTAGATCCCACTTGTCAATTTTCATTTTTGTTGCCATTGGCTTTGGTGTTTTAGTCATGAAGTCTTTGCCCTTGCCTATGTCCTGAATGGTATTTCCCAGGTTTTCTTCTGGGGTTTTTAAAATGTTAGATCTTACATCAGGTGAGCTAAGTTTCAACAAAGACTTTCTCGGGAAAAAAAAGCACCCCTGAGATTAAAGTTACAGTGATTCGAAGGGAGGTAAGCTTAAGACTTTTTAATATTCATTGTTAGAACAAATGTCAAAGCGTTTCACGTGGTATGGCTCTGACTTTTATCAAATAGACAATTCAAAGTTCTCTGTAGTCTAAAAATTGAAGATAACAAGTATTTGCAGTTTTAACCCTCAAGGTTCCTGGCAGCAAAGCACAATAGGGGTGATAACAAACAAATTCAATGAACAAACAGTTTACAAGGCATAGGCAAGTTTAAAAAAAAAAAAAAAAAAGATAACCTCAGGGCTAAAAACCAAAAAGAGGCAATGCTTAGAGAGAGAAAGGCATGACTAATTAGCAAGATACACACTTGTCAGGGAGAAGCTCATTTTAGCAGCTATGGCCTTTAATACAGGAACAAAGCCAAAGGCGGAACCACACTGAAGCAAAGATGGATGGAGGTAGGAAGGGGGATATACACCAGGGCCTCTTCATCTTCCCATCCTCTGGTTTCCTGCCACTGCCTCCTATAGACTGAACCCAGTGGAAACCAGAGGGAAATGGGGCCCATTGTTTCACTCTTTAGAAGGCAGCCTCCCAGTGCACAGAACAGGGTAAGAACAAAAGTATAAGGTGGAAGAGTCAACTAGAGAACATTTAGTACAACCTCTGCCCATTTGAAACACTCTCAGAGTTGCTTCAGTAGTTTTCTGAAAGTCAAGAGAACATTTGGACAAAAACAAGATCTATTTATTCTATAATTTATTTTGTGCCTTGTTCATAATTAACTGATATAAGAGTTTAACTGGCATTGTACAACTGTAGAGTGGTAAGTACATTAAAATATGGGGTGTTGAATACTCCAAGGATAAAAAAGATGATTAAAAAGAATGAGGTGTTTACATTATGGACTGACACCTTTGTTACTGTACTATAATCAAAACAATGACATAAAATGCAAATCTAGATGTGAGGATGAATTACGCTAGTATAGAATGGGCAACAGAGAACATTAACAAGTGGAATCCTTAAATCTGAGTTAATACAGAACACTGCAATGATCCCAATGTTGACAAGAAACAAACAGTAACAAAAACTGTGAGACTATTTTATATTCAATTTAGCAAGATTTAGTATTTGCAGAGTGACACAGCATTGAAATTAGTTTTCATGAAAGAAATATCTAAACACCGAGTTGCACAGAACAGTCAAGAAATTACTAAAGGTGAATTCAGGACATTAAAAGAATCCGGGCATTTAACACAAAGACATTTATAAATATGTGGTTCTTAGGTTTGTAAGTAAATGTTCTTATATCCAAAATACACCTGGAAATAAACACTAGACAATGGAAGACATGCAAAGGAAGATACTGGCATGAAGACTAGTTTGGGTTCACAAATTAAGTTTTAGTCATAAGTTAGAGGACACAACATAGCCAGGCTCCTAGTTAATTTAAGATAGAATACAGATAAATTGACCATATTCTTCAGTGTACTGGCCTGATGCTTTGTTGTTTAAATTTCTGCTGAGGGCTGTGTGACAGATTCTTTTCCAGAAGCTAGAGGCAGAGATGAATAAACCATGGTTACTGCCCTCAAGGAGGCTGTAGGGCTAGTGGGGGAAAGGGATGCCTTAATCCTTTGCTCTAAAATATTCAATTGAATGAGGCTGTGATGAGATGGAAAAAGCATGAAAAATGGCCAGGGCTGAGAATCATGGATGCCCAAATCACACTCCGCCACAGCCACCTTTCTTGACTTTTCTGAGGGAGATTTATGTTCAAGAGAAAAGCATCTGAAAAGGAAAAACCTTGAAAGCTTTGGCAAACAAACTCCAGTAGAGTCTACATACTAGACACACTCCCGCACGATTTTCATTGGAGAGAACTACACTAATGGTCTCATGAACAAACTCCCTTTCTTCTCATCTTGACATTGCTAGTATGTATCATAACTGAAAAAAAAATCTCTGTTTATGTTATCTATCACTGTGTAACCAACCACTCCAAAACCTAATGGCTTAAAACACCACTGTTTATTTCATTTTCTTTTGTAATTCTGCAGGTTGATGAGCCTCCATTCTTCTCCTCCACTTACTGGCTGGTGCTGCAACCATCCAAAAGCTCAACTAGGCCAAAACATCCAAAATGCATCACTCACATGGCTGGTAGTCCATGCTAGCTGTTGGCTGGGAGCTCAACTATGACAGTTGTCAGGAACACCTGCATGTGTCCTGTACCTTCTCCACTGGGCATTGCTCAGGCTGTCAGCTGTTGTCTGAAAAAGCATCCCAACAACAAACATTTAAAGGGAAGGATGCAGAAGCTGCCAATGCTCTAAACATCTCAGCCTAGAACAGGCACAGTGTCACTTCCACCTCATTCTGTTGGTTAAAGAGTTATAGGGCTGGCCCAAAATCAAGAGAAAGGAAAATAAGCTAAAATAGAATTATCCATCTTTCATTCGCTCAAATCCTTGAACACAAAATATTCATATCAGCAGTCCCAAGAATGAAGTGAGGGGATGATGATGATGGGGTGCTACTGAGAGTAGCCTCAAGTTCTTTCTAGAGGCTGGCATCTTTTATATAGGGAATTTGAGTAGCAATTGGGCAGTGTTATTATAATTGACCAATAATGTCAACCAGTCAGAGGCTAGGGGACAGTTGCTTAGTTGCTGACTGACTAAATTAAATCAGAATTTGCAAGTGGAAAAAAACCGTAGAATTTAAAAAATAGTCAAGGGAAATGAATGCTCAAAATGATAAGAGTTTGAGAAAGTAAGTTGTGAAGTTGGTTCTAGGTCTGACCTCCCTGACTCTGGGAGGGTCCAACTTTTTCCCTAAAGTGAGTTTCAGTTAAGATTAAACTAAAATGCTGTGGAATTAATATAGCATTTAGCAAAATGGCTTTTTGGAGAATCTGAAACTGAAATATGCAATATGAATAAGGTTAATTCAGTGTCTTGTCACTTGAATTTTTGTTCCTGTGTGCTTCCATATTCTCTCCCTTCCTTCAACCACTTAAAGTTGCTTTTTATTTTAAAACCAACAGTGATACACTACGACATTTCTTAAACTAACTGGAAGCATAGTCTGTCCAATCAGTTGGAACTCTAGCCAATATTCTCTTACAGAATGTGAAGGAATAGAGACTGAAATAAGTTGAGGTAACTTCAAGTCAAATATGTTTATTTCTATTTGAACTCATTTACTTTTCAAAATTAAGCCAAGTTAAAACACAAAAAGAATCCTTACTATTTCAAACTGATTTAAGTGTTCAGATATATTGCATTGCATCAATCAGTTTTAAACATGTTTTCTAAAATTTGCTGCTTTTAAATGTATTTATATTTTATTTGTCAGAGATTTTCCAAGTTTATAATGGAAGTTAACAAGAAGATCAACTTTCATCAGTAGAGAATTGCTTTTACAGGCAATATTTATTTCACAAAGAGACGTTCATCTGTATTCTCTAGCTGACAGTTCATAGCTAGTAGCTGTTCTTTGGGACTACTTTTCTGCTATTACCTTAATATCAAAATATTTGAGATTAGTTTATTTGGTAGCAGGAAAAAGAGAGACTGTGAAACAAATAATTTCTAATGGCTGAAACAGGAGTACTTAGGCAAAGTTCCAGAGAGCAGCCAAGGCTGTAACTACCCAGCTTCCACTGACATCAATGTGAGTAATAAAGCTAAATCCTCTGGAGATACTTTGAAATTTTAGCCTGCAGTATCTTTGGAAAGGTTTCACGGTGAAATTATATTTCCAATTCCACAGCCAATAGTCATTCTAACCATCTCCGTCCCGTCCTCCCAAACATACAATAGTATCTAACTCTGGTCATTTGCAGTGATGACTTCAGTTTATATAAACTGTGCATAGAGAAGGGTAAGGCAAGCAGCCACTTCTGATTTTCCCATTTAAAACAGTGCTGCAACAGTGCTTTCTTTCCTTTGGCCAAGTGACAAAGGAACTGTGCATAGTCTTCATCAAGTGTTCTAAGCCCCACCCAAAGAATCTTCAAAAAAGATGATTGGTAAACACTATAGGAATAGGTCAATTCTTAAAACGGAACATGTGAACTTCACTCTAATGGACAGGAGAGAGAAATAGAAGGGATAGGAGAGACAGCACATGAATGAGGTCTCTCTCTCCTATCCCTCTTTATATTGCTTTTAACCTTTTTTTCAAAAGCACCTAAACCACATCTATCATAAAAGAATAGGTGCTGTCTGTTCAACTTCATAGGTCTCTTTTTCACTCATCTAATGAAGATGTATTTGGAGTACAAACCTTATATGGTGATTGCGAGTATTAACAAATGTGAAGTGCTGAGAAGTGTGCTCAGCAGATAGCAAATGTTCAATCCATGCTATCTGTGTGTATAAATCCTTACACAGGATTTGGATTGATATGCCACATAGTTTATGCCAGGGCCTCTTCTGAACTGACCAATTAAACCACAAAAACACACAATTTTGCCCACCCTATTTCCATGCACATAAAATCATTCCATTTTATATCCAGAATTTTTAAAAGTAGGTAAAAATAATGGAATTACTGCTGCCAATGAGTGGCAGTTGGTAATATATAAAAAAAAACACTGGAAAATTAAGTGCCTCAGAAATGATGATGATAGTGGTTGTGATGGTGGTGGTTTACATTTACTGAGCATCACACGTCATCTAGGAATTGTGCTTTGCTTATTATGTAGTTATGTACAAACTACACATTAGCCTTTTGATATAATTATTTCTGTATCTGTTTTTATAGATAAGAAAACCATGATTTAGAAGGATATTATAAATTTCCTTTACTTCCCTTTTTCTCCAGCTGTCAAATTCAAGTTTTTAAAGTGTTATCCAATTACTTGACTCTACTTCCTTAATATCATTGATTCATTAGCCAATTCAAGTCCCACCCCATCACTAAAATGAATCAAAACCACCTATGGTCTCCTTTTTGCTAAATCCCGTTAGCCCATTCTCACCTTATCCTATTTGGTGATCTCATGATCTAGTAAGTGATACTATTAATCGTTTCCTCTTTCTTAAAAATGCCCACTATCCTTGGTTTCCATGATCTGCCTTCTCCTGGATTTTGCTTTTGTCTGTTTATTGTCGTCACTTTTAAGTAGGTTCCTATTCCTCTGTGTCCCTTAAGGGAGTGGCTTTAAAAAATTTTTATTGCAATCATGGGAGAAAATATATTTTAGATCACAATTCTGTATTCAAGTACATATTAATACACTTCATGAAACAATGCTTCCTTAATATGTTCAATGTATTCTGATACATTTATTTTATCTCATTGAAAAGAATACTGTGGCCATAACATATCAAATTAATTTTATTGTTTACACATTTTTCAGCATTCTGTTTCAACATTATGTTTTCTCTTGCATATGGCTCAAATTTTGAAGTGACCAGTCTGCCTGGTCGCAGCCATCTAAACATCTGCCACATTGTAGCACATGGTAGTAGCAAAACCCAAGAAACTAGGTAATATTCTTAGCTAAGCTTCAAAAGCTTAGAGGAGAATTATAATTAAGTCCACAGAACATTTTATAAATGGTCCCACAGATGTTGAGGAGGCATTTTGCTAAAAGTCTTTAATTTAATGAACAAATGCCATGCTAGGGAATGGGTATTAATTATTAGAGAATGGATGTATTTTCTAATTTTGAATCAACAAGAACATCTAACATGAAAAAAGGTTTTAAAATTAGAGCAAAATGTGATATCAGAATTGTTTTCCTATTTTAATATTCCATTGCATTATTTTACTCCTAAAAATAAAGCAGACTAACTGTGCATCTCTTTTCATCACTTCAAACTTAACCTATTCATTCATTAACACATTTTATCAGCAATAGCTATTTATTTAGTATTTCCTATGTACAAGGTACTGTGCGTGAAGCCACAAATCAAGCAAGGATAAATTAGACATGGACTTGTTTCTCAAAGGTGTTTCATGTTATTTGTTTAGTCATGCATTACTTAATGATGGCGATACATTCTGAGAAAAGTGTCATTAGACCATTTTGTGGTGCAAACATCATAGAGTGTACTTACACAGACCTAGATGGTATAGCCTACTACACACCTAGTCCAGATGGTATAGCCGATCGCTCCTAGGCTGCAAACTTGCCGGGCATGCTACTGTACCAAACACTGTAGACAACTCTGCCACAATGATATTTGTGTATCTGAACATATCTAAACATAAAAAGGTATAGCAAGAATGCAATATTATAATCCTCTGGGACCACCATGTTATATGCAGTCCACTGTTGACTGTAATATTATTACATAGCATATGACTATACCTAGTTATTCATTTAAATGTTTTAACTAATAGTTACTCTTTTAGTACTTGTCTGTGTCTCAAAGTTTTGGAGATATATGATTCATTGACTTCTTACTCCAAAATCAATGTTTTTTAATCATGCTCTTTTCATTGATATTATAGACTCAATTTAGTAAGTCATTTTTGTGTGTTTTTATGTGTTTTTTGCATAGAACTCAAGTAATACTTTTATTCTGAAAAGGTTTTATCACTTGACAATTAACATTTACATCCAAATAGGTGAGTGATTAGCTATGATCCAGTTGTGTTTTATGCAGAAAATATTAATCGCCAGCTAGAGTTTAATCCAAATAACAAAATCCCAATGAAGTGGATTTTTGTCTATTTTTAAGATGTGTTTTCATGACTTCAGCAGAATTTATTTTTTTCTAAAAAATAGTCCTATTTATCGTTTTCTAGTCTCAAAGAAGATGAAAGATTGTGTTTTATCTTCCCAGAGCCTACTGGATAACTGTATTTTTAATTTAGTAGAATTATTTTCCAATCGGGATATATAAGCTCTTGTAAAGTAAATTAATCATTCAGGATGTTATTAATGTGTAGTTCTATAGGCACTTTAGGAACTACTGTGTCCTGACAATGATGACTATGCACAGGTTTCATCCTATACTGCTGGCCCAGTGTGATATGCCAGGTACAGCTTATCCCAGATGATTTCCTGTTTGGAATAGCAGCCAGCCATGGTGGTCCAGATGGTGGACAGAAACATTAGTTTAACACTATACCAAGAAGAGTCTAAAGATATAGGTACCCTACAACACAGAAAATCCATTTTGAAATATACATTCTTGTGTATATGTCAAGAAAACCTGCATGTGTGAAGATGTTACTCTAGCTGTTATTTGTAATAATAAAAATGTGTGCTTATTTGCAGAACTATTTACAATAGCCAAGAGATTGAATTAACCTAAGTGTCCCTTAATGGACAAATAGATAAAGAAAATCTAGTATATATACATAATGGAACACTATTCATCTATTTAAAAATCTATGAAATTATGTCATTTGCAGCAATGGGGGTGGAATTGGAAGTCATTATGTTAAGTAAAATAAACCAGGCACATAAAGACAAATATTGCATATTCTCACTCATATGTGGGAACTAAAAACGTTGATCTCACGGAGGTAGAAAGATGATAACTACCAGAGGCTGGGGAAGAGATGAATAGAGATTGGCTAATGGGTACAAACTTATAGTTAGTTAGAAGAAGTAAGTTATATATTCCATAGTAAAGTAAGGTGACTACAGTTAGCAACAACATACTGTATATTTCAAACTACCTAGAACAGAAGACTTAAAATGTCCTCAACACATAGAAATGATAAACACTCAAGGGGATGGACACCATAAATACCTTGATTTGATCATTACACATTCTATGCATGTAATAAAAAATGACAGGTACCCCAAAAATATATGAAATCATTCTATTATAAAGACACATGCACACGTATGTTCATTGCAGTACTGTTTACAATAGCAAAGACCTGGAACCAACCCAAATGCCCATCGATGATAGACTGGACAGGCAAAATGTGGCACATATACACCATGGAATAATATGCAGCCATAAAACACAATGAGTTCGTGTGCTTTGTAGGGACATGGATGAATCTGGAAACCATCATTCTCAGCCAATTGACACAAGAACAGAAAATCAAACACCGCATGTTCTCACTCATAGGTGGGTGTTCAACAATGAGAACACATGGATACATGGAGGGGAGCATCACACGCTGGTGTCCATTGCAGGGGAATGGGGGGGGGACGTTGGGGGGTAGGGAGGTTGGGGAGGGATAACAGGGGGAGAAATGCCAGATATAGGTGATAGGGTGATGGAGGCAGCAAACCACATTGCCATGTATGTACCTATGCAACAATCCTGCATGTTTTGCACATATACCCCAGAACCTAAAGTGCAATAAAATATATTTTAAAAAAGAAAAGAAATTATAAGCAAGAAAAGAAATAAAAAGAACCCACAACCACAAAANAAAAAAAAAAAAAAAAAAAACCTTAGGGGAACTCAAATGTCCAACACACACACACAAAATGAAATTCTATTGTGTGAAACTGTAAAATAACCTACTTATAAATGCATCATTGAATATAAATATGACTATTGAATGACAAAAATATAATTCAGGGATATACAGATGATATGCTATATCACATGTGCAACTTTTAAAAGCACACTATGAGGGGCCGGACGCGGTGGCTCACGCCTGTAATCCCAGCACTTTGGGAGGCCGAGGCGGGTGGATCACTAGGTCGAGAGATCGAGATCATCCTGGTCAACATGGTGAAACCCCGTCTCTATTAAAAATACAAAAAATAAGCTGGGCATAGTGGCACAGCCTGTAGTCCCACCTACTCGGGAGGCTGAGGTAGAATTGCTTGAACCCAGGAGGAGGAGGTTGCGGTGAGCCGAGATTGTGCCATTGCACTCCAGCCTGGGTAACAAGAGTGAAACTCTGTCTCGAAAAAAAAAAGAAAAAGAAAAAAAGAAAGAAAAAAGCACACTATGAGAATATGGCAAATTATAAAACATAGAAAAAATACACATCAACTTTAAAAGATAAGTTTCTTCTAGGGAAGGAAAGAGCAGGTAAGAAGCAAGAGAAATAATTTCATTTGCACCCTTCATAGTCTTTTTAAGGATTTGAAATACATGTGGCCAAATCCTGACAATTGTTAAATCTCAGTGGTAAATAATCTGCATATTTTAATTTATCCTCTTTGATCTTTCTTATAATTCAAACATTAGTAATTTTTAAACTATGTTTTGAAATAACACAAGTGACATGGAAACTTGGATCAGATCTAAGCCAGAGTTAATATCCAGTGTAAGAAAATTGAGGCTGGAGTCATTGAAAGGCCTTCATCTCATCCAGCTGATGGCACATTTATGATTCCAAGAGGTTTGCCCAATTTGAAGCAGCCTCTAGATGAAGTTCTTTATTAAGCAGCTGGTGGTTTGGTCTGGGTTGCAGTCAAAAATTATAGATCTCACCCAGGATGGAAAATAGCAGTATGAAGAAGGAACATAGTCACAAATAGCAGGTAATAACTATATTTTACACTCTAATACTAGCAAGATCACAAAACCAATGTAGAATGTGAATCCATCATTGAAAAACGATCAGGATGAAGTCTTGATCCTGTGTTAGAGTTATTTAATATAAAAAATAAAGCAGGATTATTTAATATGGAAAAAAGTTAGTGCACCGCCTAGGCTTTCCTGATAAGCAGGGAACACCAATAACAGGATTACAAAAATAAAACTAAGTTGAGATCATACCCAATGTCTTTTATGGTATTTCTCATTTCCTCCATACCTTTGTCAAACTCTACAAAATGAGGTATTATGCCATGCAGGCTCTTCATATGCATTGCTTCATTGTATCCTTATGTTTAAGATTGATATTATCATCAAATTTTATAGATTAGGGAACAGAGGCATTGTTTCCAAGTGTTAAAACTAGATTTTACACCCAAATAGAAAAGAAAGGGAAGGAATGGGGAATGAAAAGAAGTGAGAAAGAAAGAAAAAAAAAGGAAGGAAGGGAGGGAGGGAGGGATGGAGGGAGGGAGAGAGAGAGGAAGGGAGGGAGGGAAGGAGGGAGGGAGGGAAGAAGGGAGGGAGGAAGGGTATCCATATACACTATACTTCAGCAAAAAGGAGCATTTAAAATATTCAGAGAAAAAAAAATCTCATGTAGTATAAGGCCAATACAATTTCTTCTTTTCTTCATATCCAAATCCATCGTTGCTATTAATACAAGTGGAAACATTGATCAACAGTGTCGCTCCCTAAAGAATTGGTAGAAACTATCCTTATGCAAACAACACTCTTGACTCTATTTCAAAGATTTATGTAGTTTTTTTCTTACATCTTTAAACTGCAAATAACAGATGAACAAATGTAAAATAGCCATGAACTCTTGGATCAAGGGGGCAGTTTTCCCCTGCTGTTCTGGTGATAGTGAATTCTAACAAGATCTGATGGTTTCATGAGGAGCTCTTCCCCTTTTGCTTGTTCACTCTTCTCTCCCCGCCACCATGTAAAGGAGGTCTGTAGCTGTTTCTGCTTCCACCATGATTGTAAGTTTCATGAGGCCTCTGTAGCAATGCAGAATTGAGTCAATTAAACCTCTTTCCTTTATAAATTTCCCAGTCTCAGGTATTTCTTTATAGCAGTGTGAGAATGCACTAATACAGTAAATCATAAAGGACTTCATTATTCCAGCTTAGGTTGATTATCCTTTTCCAATTGGTTACTGTAAATCTCTAACTTTTAAGAAAAAATGGTCTGTTTGGGAATTTTTCTGCTTCCTTAAAGTGTCAGTTTGATTATGCGGCACTTTGCACATGTGACTCCATTTTGGTTTGGTCTGTTGGGTCCTAGTGTATGAGCTCACTCCAAAACAATGCGCTCTCATTATTTTATTTAACCGATTCTTACCTTCATCATATGCAAATATCAATTCCCTAGGGGTAAAAAGCAAATAAAAACACATAACTAAACAAATAAAATATTAATATAGGCTATATCTTCGTGACTTCAGGGTAGGAAAACATTTCTTAAACAAGTACAAAGAGCAATCATCATAAAAGACAAAGGTTGATAATCTGGAATAAATTAAAATTAAAAACTTTTTTTTATCAAATGGCACCTAAAATGATTTAAAAGACAAGACAAAAAGTGGAGAACATATGTACAACACATTTAACCCATAGTTACTTGTATCTGCAATACATATGAATCAATTATAAAAGGAAAAATATCTAATAGGAAAATGGGAAAAGAATATGAACCAGCAATTTACAAGAGGGAAAATCTAAATTGCTAAAAACATACAAATATGTTCAATTTCACTGGTAATAGAAAAATGTAGATTAAAATAACATGATGGCATTTTAAATTTCAAAAAAACATGATATGATAATATTTCCCTACACTTTGGAAAGTGTATATGCCTATATATGTGTATTACATACCTGTTAGTATTATACCTATTACAAAACTCAGAGCAGAACTCATCCAATTACACATTTAACATGCTACAATAATCTCATAAATTAATCACTGTTTAGATACCTCCAGACATAAGGAACTCAAGATAATTCATCTAATATTTTAACAGCTCAGGATTGGAAAGTTATTGCTTTTCTTCTTTTGCTGTGATTGATTTCCTTCAGTTTTGAATGAACATTTGTCTTCTCATTGTTTTTCTCCACTTGAATTTTATCTTATCTTTATAACCAGGCAAATTTCTTTTTCTGAACAAAATACTTTATAAATTAGAAAAATCCAGTAACAGCAAAATCTAATTCAAGACATAGTACTCTTCTACTACTAGACGTATAGAAGCCCAGGATGAATCATCATTTTTCACCATATGATGAAAGTTCATATGCATTAAATGACTTCCTGGGAGAGACATTTAAGATTGGGTTTCATTCAGGCAATAACTAAAATTCCTTACGTTATTTCCTGGGGAAAGCAGCTGCAGCTGGATGTTGCAGCAACGGCTATAGCTTTCTGGGCGGAAGCAGGGAAGAGCCCTGGTGCCCAATGGCTAAGAAACTCTACCCAACCTAAGACTTGCTCACAGCATGTATGTACACTAGAGCTGGCACTCTAAGACTTAGGTCTGTGCTGTACAACAGAGAGCCACTGGTCACAAAATGGCTCTTAAACATTTGAAATGTGGCTAGTAAAAATTGAAATGTGCTACATGTATAAAATACATACTGGATTTCAAAACAATACAAAGAATCTAAAATCTCATTACTAATTTGATAACAATTGGTTATATGTTGAAATAGTATTTTGGATAGCTGTGTTAGACAAAATATTTAATATTTACAGTATTATAAAATCAATTTCATCTGTCTCTTTTTCCCTTTTAATATATATACTGAAAAAATTTAAATTCTGTATGTCTCACGTTGTATGTCTACAGGACAGCACTGCCATAAAACTAAGGTAGAGTTCACAGTCTGGTACTCGGCAAGATGAATACTGCTTATGGAAGTGTTTTGTTTATAAACTTAATTGCCAATTTTGAAAAAACTCATAGATATTTTAATTAAACTTTCATTGTACAGAATTATTTAATTTTACTTTTCTAAGAAATGCAAGAGATCACGCATTTCTTGGGCCATTTTAATACATGACACCAATTCTTTGGAGTGGCAGAGCTGTTGACTCATTTTTAGACAAGATTTTCCACTTCACCATGGTCCCCAGCATTTCCTCATACTAGTTTTTACTCATTTCAATATCCGCAATATTTAGCTGTTAACTGATCTCTATAGGCTTTTGAATTTGTAAGCCCTTTCCTTTAAGAATAATATTTTAGCGTTCAACTTAAAAATGAATATAAGATTGTTGTTTTGTTTGGGGGATAGAAAAAGTAGATTTTAGTGATACTAAAAGTACCCAACTTACAGTAGTTAAAGTTAACAGCTTTTCAGCTTTAGCATGGTGGAAAAGCTATATGTGTTTACCTGAAACCTTACTTTAAATTCTGAATTTTAATCTTTTCCTGGACTAGCAATATGCCCTAAGATACTATCACAATATTGGACAGAAACAGGAAGCCACAGTTCCCCGTCAGCCACAAGATTAGGAGGGTAAACAGCTGACACTCTTCAGCATACTATGTTCCCAGATGATTTTGCCCAGCTGTAAGCTAATATAAGTGTTGTAAGCATGTTTAAGTAGGCCAAGCTATGAGGTAGGTGAACTGTGATATTTGTAGGTTAGATGTATTAAATGCACCATCAACTTAAAGATATTTTCAACCTGAAATGGGTTTATTGGGAGGTTAACGCCATTGTAAGTCAAGGAGCATCTGTATATTATTCCACTGGCTTATTTCTGACTTGGGTGTTATAAAGTAGAAATCTATATTAGCATATGGAGAAAACACATGTACAAATAACGTTGCCAATTAAATTAGTTGGTTAAATGAACTAGAAGAGGTTTCTCACCCACTTGTTGAAACAGAGGATTTTGTTCAAAATGTGTACGAGGATCCCACATCCTGAGATCAATAGGAAGTAGTGATGTCTGCGTCTACTAGAAGAGAATTCAAGAGTAAGTGGTTTGTTAATTCTTCTTGAAGAGAAACCAAATGGCAGCCACCCAAGCCTTAGAAACAAAAGTCAAAGGAAGCTACAAAGGAGAATAAACAAAGAAACTTTAGGGAGGTAGTGCCTAAAATCAGAGAAGTTTTCATTCCCCTTTGATAATCAGTGTATAATGTAGCCACCAGGGGAGACCTAATATTACCAAATATATTGGGATTTACAATTACCTAGTCAAGATAATAGTACTTTATGTGCTCTGTCCTTCCCAGCATTAGTTTCTCCTAATTGCCAGTTGGCCATTTCGAGAGCTGTTCTTTCAAAAAAGGCACAATTGCACGTTATTTTCTAGCTCAACACTCCTCCTGAAAGAATTATTGAGGAAGCATTATGCAAATCTATTGTTTACCAAAGCCATAAAACCATCTGGTCCTAGAGGTTCATTTTTTGTAGCTGACTTCTGGAAACCAGTGTGGGTTTAACTTCCTCTGTCCTTCCTATTCTAACTGCCAAGCCAGTGTTGACAAAACACAGGTGTTTTAAGTTACTCATTTTTGACTGGGCTTTTTATCAAGATCCTTGTTTTATTTAACTTTGTTCTATTTTCTGTAAGATCATCTTAGCTTCAGGATTTCCGTGACTCAGTCAGTTTCTATACTTTCATCTGGGCTTCTTTTGAAAACCTTCTGAGTATTTCCAAACTGAGTCAAACACAAAGCACATTTGTAGGAATCCTTAACAATGACCTGGGTAATAATAACCAGGGGGCATGGCCATAACATTCAGGACGGTAGCCTCTAGGTTTCCAAAATCAGCTCATGCTCCTACTCATACATCCAGACATTTTGAATAACAGATACTAGAAAATCTAAAATTTTGTTGCTGATGAGTAGGTTGAATAAGTGAATTTAGTTTTCAAGATCACTACATAAAATTATGCTCTTTAATTCTCTTTAATACGTGGTTTTTGGATACTTCTTTTAGCATATCACTTTTCTTTAATATATCTCTGTTATTCCAAATCATAGCAAATTCTGCCCTTACTTGGGGAGTGGAATTATATTTTTACCCACAGAATTTCCCCAGTATGAGCTCTGAAGCCTGAAGTATATCATAGCTATCATAGCATAGAAGCTGAATGATGTCACTTTTAGGCACTGAATACCCTGAGGGCAGCTGTCAGTTTCCAGCAGTTGGGGATGCCCTCTAATCTGCTTACAATCTATATAAACATGAGCAGGAAGCAAAGGGAAGTTGTTTCAGTGATGTGCACAAGTAAAGAGGTACATGCTACAATATTTTCTGTGACATAAAATGTTACCAATGCCTAAGGGCTTTTAAGACCAATGTAAACAATGTCAGATTCACTGCATTGTCCAAGTACGAGTAGAACAGGTTGAACTTTCTGTATGTCTGGATAGTTGCAAGCTAGACCAGAGAAAAAATTCTGATGGCATTTTGAGATAACAAAGGACACATAATTTTTAACATAGCATTAGTAACCATTATTTGATTATCATCTTTTTCGTGAGTCCCCTGTTTTACCATTTTGGCTAGATGAGCTTGGTTATTTGAAATCCCTAATACCTAATATTTTCTTAAATTGTATAACCTGTATTATATACTAAGCTTATTCTGAGTTGCTGATTTTAAAAAGTGAGTATGAGCGCCATACAAAGAAGATGTGAACTTTGGTTCAAGTCAGAATCTTAGGAGTTGCCATCAGCTAAAAAAAGAAATAGTGGGAGGAGGATGTGGCTCTTTGCTCAAAGACTTATAGCACTTTTCTGGCAGCCACATCCTGCCTGTGGCTAGGTCAACCCAAGTACCACATCTTACTGTTTTCTTGAATGATAAAACATTATCTACTATTGAAGCAGCTTCTCTTTGCAATAAATCGATGGGATTATGAACAGTTAAGAAGCATTTAGGTTTATAAGAAACTTGGGGCTTTAAGCTTTGCAAACATCACATATATGTGAAAATGTTTGTAGCCAAGACATTAATTGATAATAAAAAAAGTCATTATAGAAGACAATTTGAAAAAATACGTAAAGGTGGAAAGAAGAAGTAATTCAAAACTATCTCCTCTGATGTACTGAGAACAGCATTTATTTCTGCTAGTACATAGGTATGTGTGAATGTATATATATGCACATATATGAATGGTTTTGAGTTTACAAACATATATGTACTCATATTTATAAATGGAAATCATATTATCTGTAATTCACATATGATCATACTAAATATGAATAACTGTTTCTCTTTTTTGTTCACTTAATATTATTAGCATTTTTGCCCATGTAATATTCCATTGCATCAATGATTACCCAACATTAGCATGTATCAAAATTACCTTAAAGGCTTTGGGAATTCTGACCCCCACCCTTAGAGTTTCTGAATCAAGACATCTCAGGTAGGGCCAAGAATGAACATTTCTAACAATATGCCCAATAATGCTGATATTCCTGGTCTGGAAACTACGAAGTTGTTCACTACATTACATAAAAAATTCTCTTAAAATCGGATATTTGGATTGTTTTCATTTTTAACATCATAACCCTTGAGTGAAACTCTTTATACATGACAATGCTAATATGTGTCTACAATAGAAATAACTAACTCAAAAATTATGAACTTTTAGTCGACGTAATATGTATGTCCAAGCTGACCCAAATAACTTATACCAATTTATACTGTATGTGAATACTCTTAGTCTACCAAATCCTCTTCGTTACTTAATATACTTATATCTTCTAAGTTGTTATTCAAACTAACATCTTATTTCAGCTTACATTTATTTTATTACTGATAGCAGCAGTCACCTGTCTGGAGTGGCTCCCACTATGACATTGGCTACCAACGTACTCCAGGGAGCTGGCAGGAGCCAGGAATAGGAAGAAACCCCTCCCCTTTCCAAGTTGGAGGGATGGGATCCCTGCCCTCCCAGGCACATCTGCAGCTGCAGTGGCTGCAGACCTGTGCATCTCTGCACTCTTGTGGGCCAGGAAGCACCCCTGATCCCACACGCTCAGATGTGCCTGCTCCTGCTTACTGGCTTCTCCCCACTCCTGGTACCTGCTCCAATATTAGAGCAAAGTCGTGGCCCAGCCCAGGCACTGTCATGACCCAGCCGGTTATATGAGCACTCAGGGCAGTGCTGACACACCAGCCCCCTGCTGCCTCACCTCCCTCTGGACTTTGGGTGCTGAGGCTGGGATGGGGCTAAGGGTAGCTTAGTACGGGCACCACTTAGCACAAACAGCCTGGACATGGTGGAGGGCATGTTAATGGTGGCAGTAGGAAGACAGGCTTCTTGGCAGAAAGGGATGGGTCCCTGGTGAAACCCCACCTTCAGGACAGGGATGGCCTGAGGCCTGCTGTTCAGGCTGCCAGTTCAGCAGACCAGAGTGAGAAATTATGGTGCTTTTCCTGGGCCCAACCATGGCTGTCCATAGACCAATCAGCATGCACTTCCTTTCCTCTGAAGTCCATAAAACTCCTGGACTTAGCCAGGATCAGGCAGATGAAAGGCAACCTGCCCATGGAGAGAAGCTACACACTGTGGGTCTCCTCTCTACTGAGAGCGAATACTCACTGCCTGGAGAGAGGATCTGCCCACTGTGGATCTCCTCTGAGCTGTTCTATCACTCAATAAAGCACCTCTTGGCCTTGCTCTCCCTCAACTTGTCCACATATCTCATTCTTCCTAGGCACAGGACAAGAACTTGGGACCTGCTGAATGGTGGAGATGAAAGATCCATAACAAATACAAATAGGGCTGAAACATGCCCCTTGCTTGCCACATTGCAGTTGATGAGAAGGAGAGAAGACAGAAGGAAAGAAGAGATGCAGCCCTTCAGGGAGCCCAGACCTAGGAGTTCCCAAGCCAGGATTGTGACATACTCTTTTGGCTCTGCAGTTCTTGGTGTCTCCAAGCTTCCAGGTGTCACTGCAATTCCTGGTGCCAGCTGTGGAAGCTGTTTGCCATACATGTGGTCCAGCTGCAGCCTTGCAGGGAACCAGCACCTGTGCCAGTACCTTGAGCTGCCTGCCCCACCACAGCAGGTATGCCTGTTTGTCCACAGTGGCCGGACCCCACACTTGCTCACTCACACACCCCTCACTTGGCTGGCCGTTGGCAGGTGTGGGGTCCAGGCCAGTAGCACAAGACAAATGCAGCCTGCCAAGCTTGGTGGACAGAATGAGCCCAGCAAGCATGAGCAAAACTCAAGCAAAGGTTCTACTGGCCACAGAGGTTTCTGGCCAGAAAAATGACACCCCAAGAATCCTGTGACATTACCAGAAAATGAAATAGTTTGTCATATTTTAAATTTCTATTTCAAAGAATGATGATCAAAATTCTATGGATGTTTTCTTCAAGCTGTAGGGGGCTTAAGATTTTTTATTATATGTGTCTAGGAAGCCTTTTAAGTTTTCATATGAGCCTCTAATTTGTCAGATTTGCCATAAATTTTTTCTTACTTGATTGCTCTTTACTCATTTGCTGTTTTTGACAGTAATAGTTTTGTTCTTTTCGATTTTTATGTAGCTAAGTCACTTTTTTCTTTGTGATTTGTTTCTTGGAAAATAGGTGTATTAGTCCATTTTCGCACTCCTATAAAGAACTGCCCGAGACTGGGCAATTTATAAAGGAAAGAGGTCTCATTGACTCATAGTTCCACATGGCTAAGGAGGCCTCAGGAAATGTACAATTATGGCAGAAGGTGAGGGGAAGCAAGGTGTGTCTTACATGGCAGCAGGAGAGAATGGATAAGGAAGTGCCACACTTTTAAATCAATTATTATGAGAACAGCATGGAGAAAACCACCCCAGTGACCCAATAACCTCCCATTAGGTCCCTACCTCAACACGTGGGGATTACAATTAGAGATGAGATTTGGCTGGGGGCACAGAGCCAAATCATATCAATAGGAGACCTAAAACAAAAGAAATTTTTTTGAATTTTTATGATTTTTATGCTTGGCATTTGCCAACCACTGAGGAATTTCTTCCCTTTCTCTTCTCTTCCTCCCTTTCTCTCTCCCTCCCTCTGTCCCTACCTCTCTCCCTCCCTCCGTCCCTACCTCTCTCCCTCCCTCCCTCCCTTCCTTCCTTCCTCTCTTCCTCCCTTCCTCCATTCTTCCCTTCCTCTGCTTTTCTTCCTTCCCTCCTTCTTTCTCTTTCTTTTTCATGTTTTATATAAGGTAAATTGAGTCCCAAGTAATTCATTACCCAACGTCATTTATATTGAATAACCATTCCTTTTCCCATTAAAATGTGATGCATAATCACATTTAAGTTAATTTGCTTGCTGGAAAATTAGTTCTTAGTTGGCATTTGAAGGGAATGTGAACTGATATAAGATACTGTTTTTAGTAAATTATAGCAGGAAATACACTCACGACAAATGAGAAAACCAGCAATCTAGCCATGGTAAAGCAATATCACCTCTCATTTCAATATGTGTCCTGGCTTCAGCTTAGGTTTCTAACCAGTTGTTTATTGGGTTTCCTTGTTTTGTTCACTGCCTTAAAGATAATGTTCTCACAGAGACCAGAAAAAAAGAAGAAAGTCCCATTGCTTTTAGCAAATATTGACAGTTGAGCATATTTCCCAGAGTGTGGGGCAAATGGGGACCCTTGTTTAAAAACCCCACTGTATCATTGCACAAAATACATATTTTTATTGTCTGGCCTGACTTTTTTAGTTCTTTGTCATTTGGTCTGCCAAACACTAGGCTTTTCTCGGTCTATTATAATTAAAATCTTCCCACCCACCCTACTGCCCCAGAATATATCAGGACTGCATTATGGAGTCTAAGAGAGAGTAAAATCACCTTTTGGCATTTGCTTTGCTAAAGTCAAATTTTGTTTACAAAATGTTTTTGTTTACAAATGTACAAATGTAAACATCTTGTAAGTAGCTGTCAAGAATTCTTTAATATTACTGTAGCTCCTTTATCAAAGCATCTCAAATGCAATGCTAGTAGAAAGTATCACTACAAAATCTAACTTCTAAGGCAATGACAATTATTCAGCATTTTTTCGGGTAATAAAATTAAAAAATGTAATTATCCTTAAAACACTGAGCCTCAGTTTTTGCAATGATAAAACTAAGGAGAAATGCAAGACCTTCAGACGAGTAACCAAAGCAATGACCAATTTTCAAAAGGAAAGAATGGCAGAGTAAGAAAGTAATTTTCCAACTTGTTTTTTCCAAGAAATCACATCTTATAAATTTTGAAATGGAGAACACTATTATTGAAAGAGACAAATAGCACATGTATAATTCAAAGTCAATGATATTTTCCAAATGCATTTAGCAGTTGCATCTGAGGCATTTTTTTAATTTCCGATAACTCTGGCACTATAGAGATTTGTAAAGATTCATTTTGGGATTTGTGGAAATTATATTCAGACACTCTAATCCACATCTCTTGTTCATTTCTTTCGTTTTTGTATCTTCACACTAATAGTAACAATATTTTTTTTCCCGCCAACATGGCCACTGTTCCTGATCTGAATCAAAAATGACAAATATACTTATCGTGTGCTGCCACTTCCTAATTCTGGTCTCACAATAAGTGTAATTACTCAATCACAGCATTTTTCTCTTTCTATTTTCTGTGTCTTTCACAACTGTTCTAAGGCAGGGAGGGAACTAAGCAGTTAAAAGCTCATCCCTGAGTCTGACTGTGGGAAGAGACCTTATGCTAAGTTACATCCTTTCAATTCCAAGTGGACAGAAGAAACTAATAATGTCCACAAAAGAGTGGATGATAAAGTAAGAGCCCATTCAGGAGCCTAGAAGTCTATTCCATCTGTTGAAGTTACCTGCTGACAATCATTGAAATAATGAGGATTGCAGGAACCCTGGTTGCTGGTGTTATAACAAGAAGCTGTGTGTGTACAGTTCTGGATTAAATGAATCCTAAGTGTAGAGTTCTCCTTTAAAGAAGGCTACATTGTGATGGAAAACTAAGACCTACGAGGAAGGCTTTTTATGTTGATTGGCCCAGGTTTTTTTCTACTCTCTCTGTGAATATATCTAATTAATGATAGCCATTGTATCTACATAGGAATTTTGGTTATCAGACTCACCTTCTAAACTTATGTTTAAACTTATAAAACACTAAGCCTCAGTGTTTTAAAGATAGTGATAAAACTGAGGAGAAATGCCAGACCTTCACACTATGAATTAAAGCTATAACCATTCTATTCTTGAAATAGGATATATACATCTAAAATTAAAATTTAATAATAAAATGTGAAAACTTAGCATACACAATTTAGAACTATAACATATATTTGTTCTTTCTATGAATATTTTGAAATAATAAGAAATACACTGAGGTGGGTGGTTCGCTTGAGGTCAGGAGTTCAAGACCAGCCTAGCCAATATAGTGAAACCCCATCTCTACTAAAACTACAAAAATTATCCGGGCGTGTTGGCAGGAGTGTAATCCCAACTACTCAGGAGGCTGAGACAGGAGAATCACTTAAACTGGGAGGTGAAGTTTGCGGTGAGCCGAGATCGTGTCACTGCACTGCAGCCTGAGTGACAAAGTGAGACTCCATCTCAAAAAAAGAAAAGAAAAGAAATACATGATGTATTATTCCCTTATATAAAGCTACATTTTTTTTTCTGCCACAAGAAACAAGATTGCAACAGAGAGAAAGAACATGGGCACATGGCAGCTGCTCTTAGAAAAAGTCCCCATGTTTCTGGCACAGGCGTTCCCACAAGGGTGGGACAGTGGAGGAATACAGTATCTTGAAGATTTGCAAGAGTATTTAGGCTCTTCTCCTTTATTTGGCTATCTATAGAGTGGTCATCACTGCTATTTTTCCCAGAGCTATGTTTAGATTTATGGTACACTTAGGAGGATTACCTGTAGCTATACAAAATATTAAGTGTATTCTCAGGCAGTTTTTAAGAAAAATGTAACTTACGTTCTCTAATTTCTTCCCCCACTCTGTCCTCACTGACCTACCAACTGTCGAAATCGATATCACAGATGACCAACATTTGGCAGTGGGATTCTACTTCCTCCATATGGACCCATCACAGCCGTCACTAATGGATTACAGAATACATTATCATCAGCCTGAGGACTCTGTAAATTCAGAGCTCAGAGCAGCCTTTGCCAATCTATTTAATTAGGTGTAAGAGATGAAATGTAGTTAACTCCCTGAACCAGTCTAAGGTCATGTGGTAAAACAGATGTTTCCAAACTTGGCAATATAAGATAATCACTTTAACATACAAGAAGAATCCCTGGATCCAAGCCAGATCTACCAAACTAGAATGTTCAGCCACAGGTTCTGCAACTTCTGTTTTAAATAATTTCACCCAGGTGATTAGCATGCAGCCAATCCTACTCCAATTTAAAAACTGGCTTTTGGGAAACATTGGTAGAAACAAAAAGGATTAATCATTATATTCAAATCTTTGAACCTCAGTTTGCCAGTGTGTCAAAACAGTATCACAATACTTTCTTCAGCAGGTTCTTCAGTAGAAAAAATGAAATTATGTATGTAGATGCACTATCTGCTTGGCTCAGGACTTGTGCTTCACACATATCAATTCCCTTTGTTCACCTGCTCATTAGCAATCTAACCTCATGGGAGATCAGCAAAATATGAGTAACTCACTAAGGCCTTTACCCATTGTCAAGGAAACAAGAAAGTCACATATTTCATTTTTTTAATAGACCTCATATATTTTTGTATAGTTCTTGATATATTAAAAGTCACACACACAAAATCACCAGTTTTCTTATAGTTATTTGACATGATATGGTTTGTTCAACAGTGTACACATGGACACATAAAAGTAAACCTTAAAGTTATATTATCTTCTGTCATTTTGGGACAAAAATAAAGAAGTGATACATATCACAAATATTTGTTAATCAAGGCCTCAGAATATAGGTTGTCAATACGGCAGGTTGATGAATGAAAACAAATAGCCGCTCTGAGATAGCATTTCAGCAGTGTTCCTCCAGTCAACATCTTCACTAAAATGTACAACCTGCCTGAATAGAAATAAAGACATGACTGAATGGGAGATGTATGTGTATGCCCACTGAAAAGTATTTGTATTATTCCTGCAATCATGCCCAATATAATATTTTGCTTTTAATGCTCTTCCAGAGAGTTAGCTTTTTTCTCAAAGATCTTGAAGTTTTGAAGATAAAACTGTACATTGAAGTGGAGAAGTTCAGAAAAATGTAGTTAGAGAAGTATGTGCATAACATGCTGCAATTGGCCATTTTACGGTGATTGCTCTGTGCTCATCCCTGTGGCATGGAGAAGAGAGGCTATGGGTGGATGAGTAGGGGGTGTAGTTCTAATCTCATCAAGATGAAGTGAACTGATGGAAGAGTGATTTTTCTGAGGAAGAGCAGCTAAGCAGATCTAAACAGCATATGACCAGTAACTTTACAATATCAACTTCACTATTAGATCCAGGTTTTTCCTGATTGCATGATGACAACATTTGCCTGGATAAAATGAGTATTAATTACAGTGAGATAAAATCTTAGGCATCTATTGTTCATTCTTAATGTTACATGTTTCCTTAAGAAAGATGCAATCTAGAAACCTAGTCAAAACCAGTGAGAAAGGTGTCTCAAAAGAATACCTAAATAAAAATTGGCTCACAAATTAACATGGGATAACCCCATTTTTGAAAGTCTCCATCTGCTTATTTAAAAATACTGAAATTCAGTTTAATAAAATATCATGTAAAAGTCACTTAAAATTATATGCACCATGATCAACATCATTAGTCATTAAGGAAATGCAAATCAAAACTATAATTATAGCACCTCATACCTATTGGGATGGCTAAAATGTAAAAAGACGGACAATAAAAAGTATTGGTAAGCCGGGCGTGGTGGCTCAAGCCTGTAATCCCAGCACTTTGGGAGGCCGAAGCGGGTGGATCACGAGGTCAAGAGATCGAGACCATCCTGGTCAACATGGTGAAACCCCGTCTCTACTAAAAATACAAAAAATTAGCTGGGCATGGTGGTGTGTGCCTGTAATCCCAGCTACTCAGGAGGCTGAGGCAGGAGAATTGCCTGAACCCAGGAGGCGGAGGTTGCGCTGAGCCGAGATCGCGCCATTGCACTCCAGCCTGGGTAACAAGAGCGAAACTCCATCTCAAAAAAAAAAAGTATTGCTGACTTTCAGTTTCCAGTCCAACACAGAAGTCTCCACTTGATCCTATCAGGATAAAAAGCTGAACAAACTGAACAATCAGTAAATATTCTAGGATGCATAAGTAAAGTGATGACACAAGGGAAATCACTGCCCCAAATTGGAAAGACAGATAGGTGAATACAAAGAATAACAACCCCTTCCAGAGCAGAAACCCTCAGCAAAACCCTTCACAGGAGTCAGTGCTAGGTTAGGAAATCCTGAACTTGATTGACAAATAACTGGAGAATTAGTGTAGACACCTCTGAGAGATAGAACTTCCAGAGGAACTGGCCACAGGGGAAACCCCATTATTTTGTGAATTTCACCTCCAGGAACCCTACCAGGTCCTCACAGTGCATATCAGAGAAAAATTTCCTCATGCTTCCAGCAATGGAATAGGGAAAGTAACCATTTTTGAAATATGCTAGAGCTTTCCAATGTGCTTAACAAGGCTTGCCCACAGGAGAAACCATTTTGCCAGAGCCTAACCTGCTGAGAGTTTATCAGTCTAACCTACATAGGGGAAGAGGGATAGCCAACTCCAGCTGGCTCTAGTTTTCACCTAGGAAGGACAGTATCAAATTCCAGGCCCCTCTAGCCATCCTATGTTACCTAAGGGGAAAGCAGAAAACAAATAAGTTGTTTGTTTTCTCTCACTCTTTCAGGGACACCAATGAGTCATAGATTTGGTCTCGACATAATGCCATGTTTCTCAGAGTTTTTGTTTATGCTTTTTAATTCTTTTTTCTTTATTATTGTCTGACTGAGTTAGTTTGAAGGACCAGTCTTTGAGCCCGTAGAGTCTTTCCTCAGCTTGATCTGTTCTTCTGTTAATACTTGAAATTGCATTATGAAATTCTTGTAGTGTGTTTTTCTGCTTTATCAGATCTATTTTGTTCTTTCTGAAAATGGCCATCTTTCAGCACCTGTATCATACAGTTATAATCCTTAGATTTCCTGGATTGGCTTTTGATTTTCTCCTCAATCGCAGTCCTCTTCATTCCTATCTGTATTCTGAATTCTATGCCTGTCGCCATTTCAGCCTAGTTAAAAACCATTGCTGGTAAACTAGTACAGTCATTTGAAAGAAAGAAGGCGCTTTGGCTTTTTTCGTTGCTAGAGTTCTTGAACGTTTTTTGTTTTATTTATTTATTTATTTTTCTTATCCGTGTGCCCTAATGTTCCTTTAATGTAATTTTAGTATAGTCAGTTGACTTCATTTCTGGATGTTTTTAGAGGGCTAGGCTTTGGGCAGGGTCTTTATTTCTGGCTGATGTTTTGTTCTTGGTTTTATGCAGGGTATATCAGCAAAGTATTTTTGGTGTTGAAGTTTGGGCTGTGACCTGGTATATGGCACTTACGCATAATTACCAGTAGATAGGTTTTTGCTTAGCCATGTGCCCCCCCGTATTTCCTCTCATTTGCAGCTGTACTCCCTCTCAGTGCTCTAAGAATATAGGCTCCTCTTCCACTCAAGTTCTGGCTGCAGATCTCAGCTTGGCACTTCCAGGCTGCACACTGCAGTCCTGGGGTGAGCACTTTCCTAAGTGGAACAACTCAGAAACAGAATGTCAAATACCATATGTTCTGACTTATAAGCAGTAGATAAAAAATGGATACACATGGGAATACTGAGTGGAATAATAGACATTGGAGATAATGAAAGGTGAGAAGGAACGAGGGGTCTGAGGGATTAAAAATTACTTATATTCACTGTTTGCATGATGGGTACACTAAAAGCCCAGATTTTGCCACTATGCAGCATATCCATGAAATAAATCAGCACCTGCGAAATTTATAAACACGCTTATAAAAGTAAAAATAAATACCACTGAACTATACATTATAAAAATAAGATACCACTACACATCTATTTAGATAGTCAAATCCAAAACACTCACAACTCCAAATGCTGGCAAGGGTGTGGAGCAACAAGGATTCTCATTCATTGCTGATAGGAATGCAAAATGGTACAGCTACTTTGGAAGACAGTTTAGCAGTTTCTTAGAAAACTAAACATAGTATCATTGATTACAATTCAGTAGCTGTGGTCCTTGGTATTTACCCAAAGGAGTTAAAAATTTATGTCCACACAAAAACTTGAACATGGAAATTTTTATAGCAGCTTGTTTCATAATTGCCAAATTTTGTCAGCAGCAAAAATGTACTTCATTAAGTGAATAAATAAATATACTCCTAGTACATCCAGACAATAGAATATTACTTGGCACTAAAGATTAGCTATCAAGTCATGAAAAGACATGGAAGAAACTTAAATGGATGTTACTAAATGAAGGAAGCAAATCTGAAAATGCTGCATACTACCCAATTCCAGCTACATGATATATGACATTCTGGACATAGCAAAACTGTAAAGACCGTCAAAGGATCAGTGGTTACCAGGATCCAAAGGGAAAGAAGGGGTGAATAGGTAGAGCATAGGAGAATTTTAGGATGGTGAAACTATTCTGCAAGACACTACAATGGAGGATATATGTTACAGACTGAGTATCCTTTATCCAAAATGCATGGGATCAGAAGTGTCTTCGATTTTGGATTTTGAAATATTTGCATATACATAATGAGATATCTTGGGGATAGGACCCAAGTTTAAATATGAAAGTCCTTTATGTTTCATATCTGACTTATACATATACATTGAAGATAATTTATATTTAATAATTTTGTGCATGAAACAAAGTTTTGACTGTGTTTGGACTGCAACCCATCGTATGAGGTCAGGTATGGAACTTTCCTCTTGTGGTGTCATGCCAGTGCTCAAAAATTTTGAATTTTAAGTCATTTTGGATTCCAGATTTTTTTATTAGGGATGTTCAACCTCTATTATACTTTTGCTTAAACCTGTAGAATGTACTATAGCAAGTATGAACCCTAATGTAAACCATGGACTTCGAGTGACAATGATGTCAATGTAAGTTTACCAACTGTAACAAATGTGACATTGTGCTTCAGTATATCAATAGTGGTGAAGGTTGTGCATGTGTTGGAGACAGAATATATAAAAACTCTGTATTTTCTGCTCTATTTTGGCCATGAACTTAAACTGCTCTTAAAAAATACAGCTTACTAATTTTTAAAAAATAGTGTTGAAGAGTATGTGGAGAACTTGGAATCATCATACATTGCTGATGGAAATGTCAAATGGCACCATCTTTGGAAAACAGTTTGGCAGCTCCTTATAATGTTAAACATGTGATACCATATAATATAGAAAAAATAACAGTCTTTAAAGGTATTCATATCCTAGTCATTGGAATCTGTCAATATATTACCTTATGTGATAAATAGGACTTTGCAAATGTGATCAAGATAAAATCATGAGAAGGAAATATTATTTTGGATTATCTGCGTGGGCTAATGTAATCTCATTGGTCCTTATAAAGAAAAGGGAGTGGAAGGAATGTCAGTGAAACAGATATGATGATGAAAGCAGAAGTTACAAAGAGAGGAAAATTGGCAGATGCTACACTATTGACTTTGAAGATGAAGGATGGGGCCTTTAGCCAATGAATTCAGGCAACCCTTGAAACTAGAAAAGGCAAGAAAAGGAATTATTCAGTAGGCCTTCCAGAAAGAATGCATCCCTGTCCTCCAGAACTTCTGACATCCAGAATTATAAGATAATTTTTTTTTTCGAGATGGAGTCTTGCTCTGTTGCCCAAGCTGAAGTGCAGTGGTATGATCTCAGCTCACTGCAACCTCTGCCTCCCAGGTTCAAGCAATTCTCCTGCCTCAGCCTCCTGAGTGGCTGGGTCTATAAGCACACGCCACCACTCCTGGATAATTTTTGTATTTTTAGTAGAGACGGGGTTTCACCATTATGGCCAGGCTGGTCTTGAACTCCTGACCTCGTAATCCACCCACCTAGGACTCCTAAAGTGCTGGGATTACAGGCATGAGCCACTGCACCCAGCTTATAATTTTTTATTGTTTTAAACAGTGAAGTTCGTGGCAATTTTTAATAGTGACAATAGAAATCTAATGCACCATTCAACCCAGCAATTCTATATGCTTAAGAAAACTGAAAACATAGTTACACAAAAATTAGAATGCGAATGTTCATAACAACATTATATGTAATATTCAAAAGGAAGAAATGATCCAAACATCTATCAATGAATGGATGGGTAAACAAATGTGATGCATCCCCACAATCGAATATTATCCAGCAATAAAAAGGAATGGGGTGCTAATACATGCTACAACATGGATCAACCATGCTACAAACATGTTACATGAAAAAAGCCAGAAACAAAAAGCTGCACATTTCATGATTTCATTTATATGAAATGTCCAGAAAAATCAAATCCATAAATACAGAAATTAGATTAATGATTAGCAGAGGTTGCAGGGGGAGAAGGGAATAGGGAGTGATGCCTAATGGATACAAGGTTTCTTTTGGGGGTATGGGGTGATAAAAATTATCTAAATTATGTAGTGGTGATGGTTGCACAACTTTGTAAATATGTTTAAAAAACAACTGAATTGTACACTTTCCAGGCAGTAATTTTATGGAATGTGAAATATAACTCAATAAAACTATATATCTAAAAATATATCTCAATAAAACTGTGAAATATATCACATAAAATTTATGTGCACCAGGCTGGGTGCATCGGCTTATGCCTGTAATCCCAGCACTCTAGGGGTCCAAGGCAGGTGGATCACTGGGGCCAAGAGTTTGAGACCAGCCTGGCAAACATGACAAAACCCTGTCTCTATTAAAAATACAAAAATTAGCTTGGCAAAGTGGTGGGTGCCTGCAATCCCAGCTACTTGGGAGCTGAAGCAGGAGAATCACTTGAATCCAGGAGGTGGAGGCTGCAATGAGTTGAGATTGTGCCGCTGCACTCCAGCCCCAATGACAGAGCAAGACTCCATCTAAAAAAAAAAAAATGTATATGTGTGTGTGTGTGTGTGTGTGTGTGTGTGTGTACCACTCTCGTGCACCTGATAGCAGAATATTTTATCCATATGTTATATATTATATATTAAATTAATCTCAAAGTATTGAAACTTTTAGGTAAGATGAGAAATAGTTTACAAATTATATTCTCCTTACCATCTTCATGTTATATAGCATTATATCTGAAAAAAAGTCTGTTAAAATTATTGCAGTTAAACTGAGGCCAAAGAGGCAAAATGACTTCCCCAATGTTATAGAACTAGTAACATGAAAACCCAGTTGAGAACTGTACAGTCTGCCCTTGCTTTCCAATAACCATGCTTAAAAGTTGGAAATATTTGCCTCTTTTTGAGCGAATGAACTTCCTGAAAAGAGAAAAAAAACAAAATAGCAAAGGCATTACGTGAAATGTAAGGAAAAATCAGGAGAACTACAAAGCTAGGTGAAAAATAAGTGTTAAAAACTACTAAGCAGGATTCCTACTAATTGAACCAAAAGAATGAATAAACAGGAAAACATGGCAATTTACATGGCAAAATTTTGTAGAGGAGCTATTACGTTAAGATAACCCAGATTATCTTCAATTTATAGAATACCTGTGGGTATTAAATACTTCTCTTACCTAATACAATTTCTCAAATGCCAGTCACCAAAGCATTTTGCTCCTCACCAGCTTCTTTCTTCTTCTTTCATTAATTTTTTCTTTCCTTGCTTCTCCTCCATTTTCAGCCTGAGGAGAATATTCAGATTTTCAGTATTTCCTCCTTTTGGAATAATTTGAATCTGGGTTTGTCTTCCCTGTATAAACAAATATATTTACTTTCTGACACTTCCCACCTTCATAAGTTAAATTCATCCCGTTTACCAAAACTCTAAAATTCTGCCTAATTCTCCATGACACACTGTTAGTCGCAGGTTCAAAATTTCCCTACACTTTCTATATTATGTCATTGTCTGTGGGAAAATTATACAGCTGGCAGGGAAAAATGTAAAGGAATTAAAAATAGACTGATTTTTTTTTTTTTTTGAAAACAGGCCAAAATTGGCCAAAGAAGAAGAAATGTGAATTCTTGAGATAATACAATAAGAGAAAGTTGATAACACATGGCAGTGGACGTGGGAAAAAAGAAATGGATACTGAGAAAAATGAGGGAAGATCAAGATTATGGCACAAGGAGAAAGTACATTTTAATGTGTATATTCCCCAAAAGATAATTTTCTAAACCAAATCTACACTGTAAATAAATTATTTTCCAGAAAAGCTTGCAAAAGTGATTTGGATATAGAAATGTTTCAAGATGGCAGAGCAAGGCCCAAATGTGACTCGACATGAGAGTTAAAAATATATTCCCTAGCGCGTGAGAACTCTACTTGCCTTTAGTCTCACAAATTGTTTCAGGAAATAACCTATACCTACTAAATTACAATTGGATTTTGAAATTTCAAAATGTAAATTTTATGTAAGTCCTTTGTTTTCTTCACAATGTCTCATCTTCACTGACCTAGTAATTATACAATTGCAATTAAATGACCCACCTCTGGAAAGATAAAATTTCAAATAAATTTAGAAGATAAACTGCCTAACATTTTGCCCATCCATGTGGTGGGCACTCAAAATGTTTGTTTTAATAACTGATTTTGGAAAAGTATTTGAAGTTGGGAGTTTAAGAATGAAAGAGTAGGTAAAAGTTGTCAAACAAGTTTTCTTTGTTTTGCTTTTGAGACAGGATCGCCCTTTGTTGCCCAGGCTGGAGTGCAGTGGTACGATCTCAGCTCTCTGAAACATCCACCTCCCAGTCTGAAGCGATTCTCCCTCTTTAGCTTCCCAAATAGCTGGGATTACAGATGTGAGCCACCGTGCTTGGCTAATTTTTTATTTTGTTGTTTTTATTGTTGTTGTTGAGACAGAGTCTCATTCTGTCACCCAGGCTGGAGTGCAGTGGTGTGATCCTGGCTCACTGCAACCTTTGCCTGCTGGGTTCAAGCAATTCTGTCTCAGACTCGTGAGTAGCTGGAACTACAGGCACCCGCCACCACACCCAGCTAACTTTTGTATTTTTAGCAGAGACGGGGTTTTACTATATTGTTCAGGTTGTTCTTGAACTCCTGACTTTAGGTGATCCACCTACCTCAGCCCCCAATATGCAGATTACCGACATAAGCCACTGTGTCCAGCCTTTTACCATTTTATTAGAGTTCCGTTTCTTTCAGCATAAAACAAAATTATTCACTTTTTGATGACTAACTTTGGCATTACTGCTACCATTGACTGAGGGCTTTTTTTTTTTTTTTTTTTGTAGAGATAGAGGTTCACAATATTGCCCAGGCTGATCTCAAAGTTCTAGGCTCCAGCAATTCTCCCACCTTAGCCTCTCAAATTGCTGGGATTATAGACGTAAGCCACCACACCTGGCCAATTAGTACTATTAAACAACAATATGAGCTATCATATATTTTAAAAATATATACATCATACATGAACTCTGAAGGCTGTGAGATTCTGCACTTCTTGAAAGCTAACAAGTTAGTCTGCCACAGTTTCTTGGATGCCAGGAGAAGACAAAGAAGCTTCAGTGTCAGAAAAAAGCAATTCTCAGAGCACAGCAGGCTACATTTTATCTCATTCTACCAAGTCCCACATGGGTAATGCAGAATGGCCTGGGAGGATGCTACACAGGGAATGAGTTGTATCACAATAGAAGAATCTCCAGTTTGGGAAACTCCAAACTGCTATAACCAGCAAAACTGCTCAACCTTTGCCCCAGTGGTAGATATTACCTTTTCTATCCTATACAGCAAATAAACCTACCTTTTGTCCCGGGGAGAGACACTATCTGTATCTTCCAAAGCTGTTATGCAAATACCCTTGGAAAGCTGGTCACAAAATCTGCTAATGCCTCTGATAAGAATATGTGCAGAAATGTGAGAGAGCCATGAAGAATTATCTTCCAACACACACAATAATTTTTTTAAAAAAATTAACTTAGAGAATATTAATGTATTAAACCATATCCATAATTCATTCTCTGCTATTTCTATTTGTTTATTTACATTATATTTTTTCTTTTTAAGCAATTTACATTTCTTGAGTTTTGTCAAAGCATATAACTTTTTTTTTTTTTTGAGATGGAGTCTTGCTCTGTCACATAGGCTGGAGTACAGTGGCGTGATCTCAGCTTACTGCAACCTCTGCCTTTCAGGTTCAACTGATTCTCCTGCCTCAGCCTCCCCAGTAGACAGGATTACAGGTATGCATCACCATGCCCAGCTAACTTTTGTATTTTTAGTAGAGACAGGGTTTTGCCATGTTGGCCAGGCTGGTCTTGAACTCTTGACCTCAAGTGATCCGCCCACCTCAGCATCCCAAAATACTGGGATTATATGCATGAACCACTGCGCCTAGCCACAGCTTTGTATTTACAGGCATTAGTCTGTCTTCACACACACTTAATTATGTAATATTTTGTATTATTAATAAATGATTGTTTATGTATTATGTAATAATTTCATAATATCAACTAATTATGTAATTATAATAAACAAGACAGACAAACACAAATGTTTGGGTACCAAACTCATTCTTAGTAAGCAAAAAAACTGAAAACATGAAAGGAAAGTGGCATAGAAATACCAGAGTAGTCAGGCAGCAGCACTAATTCAGTATGGTAGGAGCATCAGTACATTTTACAGAGGAAATGGAAAACATTGGTTAAAACAGCTAGTCAGAGGGCAGCGTATCTGCTACAGTATCTTGGTCTTCTAATATGTTCTCATTTAGTTGTTTTATTGAGGGCCCTGTGTAAAATTATGCCCAATTGGTGGAATGCAGTCTACACTAAAGTAAGTGCATATTCTGAGTATCAATGATCAATGTTGGGAGGCTATTAGAAAATAAATTTAGTGTTTTTTTTAATTTTTATTTTTATTTTAAGTTCTGGGGTACATGTTTAGGATGTGCAGGTGTGTTACATAGGTAAGTGGTTTGCTGCACCTATCAACCCATCACCTACATATTAAGCCCAGCATGCATTAACTATTTGTTTCTAATGCTCTCCCTCCCAGCACTCTACCCTCTGACAGTGTGTTGCTCCCCTCCCTGTGTCCATGTGTTCTCATTCTTCAGCTCCCCCCTATAAGTGAGAACATGCTGTGTTTGGTTTCCTGTTCCTGCATTAGTTTCACAAGGTTAATGGCTTTCAGCTGCATCCACATCCCTGCAAAGAACATGTTCTCTTTCCTTTATATGGCTGCACAGTATTCCATGGTGTATTATATGTGCCACATTTTCTTTATCCAGTCTATTGTTAATGGGCATTTGGGTTGATTCCATGTCTTTACTATTGTGAATAGTGTTGCAATGAACATATGCATGCATATGTCTTTGTAATAGAATGATTTATATTCCTTTGTTTATATATCCATTAATGGGATTGTTGGGTCAAAAGGTATTTCTGGTTCTAGATATTTGAGTAATTACCACACTGCCTTCCACAATGGTAGAACTAATTTACATTCCTATCAATAGGGTAAAAGTGTTCCTATTTCTCCACAACCTTGCCAGCATCTGTTGTTTCTTGACTTTTTAATAATCACCATTCTGACTGGTGTGAGATGGTATCTCATTGTGGTTTTGATTTGCATCAGTGATCTCTAGTGATCACTGATGTTGAGCTTTTATTCATATGTTTCTTGGCCAGAAGAATGTCTTCTTTTGTTGAGCAGACTGCTGTAACAACATGTCACAGACCGGGTAACTTAAACAACAGAAATTTCTTTTCTAATAGTTCTGGAAGCTGGAAATCCAAGATCAAAGTACCGGTAGGATTGGTTTCTAGAGAGGTCTCTCTCCTCAGCTTGCAGTTGGCACTTTCTCACTGTGTCTCACACACCTTCTCTCTGTGTATGCGTAAAGAGAGAGAGCTCCGATGTCCTCTCAGGTCCTCTCAAATTAGAACCCAGCCCTTATAACTTCATTTAACCTTAATTACCTCCTTAGAGTTCCTGTCTCCAAGCAGTCACACTGGAGGTTAGGGCTTCAACCCATAAATGTGGGAGATGGAGCACAATTCAGTCTACGACAGATTGATGGGAGAGAGAACTAGTAAATTTATCAGCTTTGCTCTCTATGAAAATATGGCAATCTCCTCTTCCATTATTATGGCAAATTTGATACTATCCATCAGCAAACACCTAAAAAAAAATCATGAGCAAAATAGTTTGAAGATTTTGTAAATGCACTAATGAGGTGGCTAGAAAGTGAGAGACATTGTAGAAGAAAAAATTGTTGTAAAAATGTTAATTAACTTTGAAGCTAGCCAGAATCTAAAGACATTTTTAAATCTCTGGTAAGGCCAGTCTTGCATAGCTGGATAGGTGAGAAGTATCATGAAGATGCAAGACTCAGGAAGCAATCAGAAGCCACGTTTTCAGGACTAGGATATGATACAAGCAGATTTAATATAGGGTGCCATGAAGAAGGGTAACAGCCATCGTTGTTGAGTAGAATCTGGGAGACTAGACAGGGACCTAAGTCTTGAGGCAGAAATTAGTGTTGAAGGCTTATGATCAACTTGAGCCTGATAATTTTAATAACCTTACACTTTAATTATCCCATCTTCAGTACTGTCTTAAATGAATGTTTGATTAAATTGCAGGTGAATAACATTGACTGTGTTCTCAATGTTCTAGACTAGTCTTATTTCTCTGAATAGCACCTTATTTATTTGTAGACTAAAAGCTATAACAGGTCTGAATAAAGCAGTTTATATTTATAATTCAAAGATCAAATCTAAAGGCAAGGCTTACTACATTTTTTACCTCTATTCTGAAAAGTTGAAACTATTTTATTTACAGTTTAGTCACTTATTATCAAAGGAAGATATGGTAGAAAGCTTTATTTTGTACCTTCTCTCAAAATGGGGAGGAGATTTGTAAATTTTTGTCTCTCTGAGTAAACTGAATTAAAAAAAAATAACTTGTAAAAAGGTCAAGACTACAGGCAGGATATTATCTCTGGCTCCCCGTTTTTTGTCATCAGATTACTTGACGACTCTCCTAAATACTTCCACTCTCCTCAGCCTCCCTTTATGAGGAAAAAAACAACAGACCACAGTGGCTTCTTGGGTTTGAGCTTTGTGGGCTCAGACTCCTGCTCACACTGTAGTATGACTGATGGGAAGTAGAACCCATCCTGCCTGGCACAGACAAGTCACTATGAGTCTTTCAAAGTTCTTCTGCCAAACTTATGGGAACTTGGCATATCAGCTGAAAAACTGAAGATCTACCACAGCAGATTATCTGATCACCATTCCACCTTCATATAACTATGGAAGTACAAAATAATTAATTAATTTAGGATGATCCATTGAATTTGCTACTTATGGCTATGTTAGATACTAATTGGCAATAAAGTGCTTTGGGGAATCTTAATTAAATATTGTTACTTTATTGGCACAGACGATTTCATTCTGATATAACGAAAAATCAATAAAACTGTCTAGACCTCAATAAGGAGAGTACTTACTTTGTGGCTAAAAGGCTATGATACTTTGTGGCTAGGCAGGTTACAATATGCAGAAAAACAATATTTATATAATGCAAGATAACACTTGTGAGAGGGCTATTTATTTGTTTTATTGCTACGTGAAATATACAAGTTAAATATTACTTGCTGTTTGAACCACTGGGTAAGACAACAGTTCTGCTTTGGTAGAAAAGATTTATGCATATTGTTACTATGCACTGTTTTCACTGAAGACAGTAAGGAAATTCTAACAGTGGATCAAACATGTACCTCTTAAAACTATAAAATGCTAAAAATCATTTTTTAAAGTGTATTTTTGAGAATGCAATAAAGCCTGAAAAATCCTAACAGATTTACATATTTTAGAGACTTAATTTTATTAGTAAAGTCTGAAAAATTCTGACTGGTTTGTATTTTTTCAGACTTTCATTTTTATTTTATTGAGATTTTAAATGTATAGTGTTTGGAAAGTACCTGAATACTCACACAAATAAAAATTCCTGCCAAGAATTTATCAACAATATTATGTCCATTGTATACAAATGTGTGTGAGAGAGAGAAAGAGAAAGACTGGAGTCACTTGTATGTTTATTAAGGTATTTTAAATTAGCTTGTCAATTTTAGATTTTAAGTATTTTTTCTGTATAGAAAGAAACAAGTTCAGATCAATAAATAAAAGCAAGAAAACCCAAAGTTTAATTTTGTGATAATATCTATATTATCAGAAATGAAGACAGGGTATTTAAAAAAATAATAATAATTAAATTATCAGTACAAGATCTCAGGGAAAAAAAAAAAAAAGAAAGAAAGAAACCTCTCTTTCTCTGCCTCTTACCCAAAACACTCATCTCATATTCTGGAAGGTGATTGCAGAAATTATTTTTCCAGTTCTTTTCCTGCAGCAGACCAATTTATTGATGACTCTGCTTAAAAAAAAAAAAAAAAAAAAGACACACACACATACACACACACACACACACATACACACCCCAATAACAAACAAAAAAAAAAAACAGAGACATGTGCCCCAAAGGAACTCTTTATTTTCTTCAGCAGCTCATTATGCCAAAAGATTGGGCCTGCCCAGTGGCTTGTGCCTGTAATCCCAGCACTTTGGGAGGCCAAGGTGAGCGGATCCCATGAGGTACGGTGTTCAAGACCAGCCTGGCCAACATGGTGAAACACGATCTCTACTAAAAATGCAAAAATTAGCCGATGTGTTGGTGCATGCCTGTAAGCTCAGCTACTAGCGAGGCTGAGGTGGGAGAATCACTTGAACCTGGGAGATGGAGGTTGCAGTGAGTTGAGATGGCACCACTGCACTCCAGCCTGGGTGACAGAGTGAGATTCCATCTCAAAAAAAGAAAAAAAAAGAAAAGTAAAGAAATAGATCAATTGGATGAATCTGACCTATGAGTGACAGCAGAGAAGACAAAAAATTGATAAATAATTAAGTGAAGAACTAACATTAAGACTTGTACTTCTCATGTACCATTAAATTATTACTACTTTGACATTTCTGAAAGCAACTCTAATAGTGATAGCTTCACATTATTTGTCCTCTATATCGGATATGGAATTTTCAGTTTCTTTTTGTGAAAATGTTTGACATAAGTGTTTGTTATTTTTGTAAGAATTCTCCTTTCTTAGTCACCTTAATTTGTTCTCTACCATTTGACTTTCTGTTATCTTGATATGCCCATAATTTCTTTGTTATTGCTGTTTTGCTTTTTGTTTGTTTGTTTTGAGATGGAGTTTTTTTCTTGTTGCCCAGGCTGGAGTGCAATCGCACAATCTCGGCTCACCACAACATCCGCCTCTGGGTTCAAGTTATTCTCCTGCCTCAGCCTTCTGAGGGGCTAGGATTACAGGCAAGTGCGACCACGCCTGGCTAATTTTGTATTCACAGTAGAGATGGGGTTTCTTCATGTTGGTCAGGCTGGTCTTGAACTCCCAACCTCAGGTGGTCCGCCCGCCTTGGCCTCCCAAAGTGCAGGGATTAAATTCGTTAAGGCACCTTGCATGGCTGATATGCCCATAATTTCTTCTGCCTCATTGTTTCTCCATCCACCAGAAAAGATGAATATGGCCAATGTTATAATAAGGTTAACAAGAAAGTAAAGACAAAGTAACAGACAAAGAAGAAGAAATATAACTTATTGAGTTTTATTATGCATCAGGTTCTCTTCAGGGTGCCTGGCAAACCTTCACTCATTTAAAGTTTATTAGAATTCTGTAACACAGATTATATTTTTAGCCACATTTTAGATATGAGAAAACCAAGGAACAGAGATATTAAGTAACTTGGCCAAGGTCACACAGCAATTCCCAAACTGTAGACTTTCTAAGCTAAGTTCCATTGATACAATCTAGGCCTCCTCCCCTTCTTTATGACAAAAACTATATTAAGTAGACACAGTGAGGCAAAGTGTACCTCTATTTCTTCTATGGATTTCTCTAGAGCACTGAGACATAGTACACCGTGAAGTCTCAAACCATACAACTTAACCTGGCGTAAGCTTAAAGCTTTACACATTCTCTGTTTTTTTATTTACTGACCTTTTATGTCAGATCACCTTTCATAAAATCCTGAACTCAGGATAAGGCCTCTCTTTGTGTTAGCTATTAATTTTAAAGCCAAGACTTATCAAGCTCACTCAGTGTTGAGCCAAACTTGTCAAGGTCACCCCATGTTTTTCCTGGCAGCTCCTTGTATGATCTTTCCCTAGATTTTATCAGTGGCCTTGCAATTAAATGTAGTTTGCAAAGCAGTAACAGCAGCAGTGCTCATAACCTTCTGTATACAATCTTTAGTTCCACCTGAGGCCTACCATTCTTAAATACATCATGTTTGAGAAGCAGTACTTCGGGACATTGCCTGCTGTTTGATAAATGGAGCTAAGTCTCTAATGTGGTTTCCAAACTCTAGTGGGCATTGGAATCACTGGGAGGGCTTGACAAAACACAGACTTCTACATCATTAAGTATCTGAGCTAGTCTGGTAAAGGGTGGGACTTAAAAACGAACATCTGTGACAAGTTCCCAGATGATGCCTGTGGTGCTGATCTGGGGACCACACTTTGAAAACCACTGTTGAACTTCCCCTGTACTCAAAACTTCCTAAAAAATGTGAGTTCTCCTTAACTATAGGCTTATCATTTCCTTTCAATGATTCAGATACGAAATTGTTATTTGAAGCTATTATATAAGAAGAAATTGTAGGCTGATGAAAGCCAGCATACACTGGGGAGTAAGAGTTGAGGTGGAGAAGGATATCTGAAATTCCTGCCCTGATCCTGATATCTAGACCATTTTACATCTACTATGATAGTCTCATAGGATAATTTCACTGAAATGTTCATAAGTACAAACATGGTGGGATAAAATATATGTTGAAGGGTCTGTAATAGGCGCTTCTAAACTAATCTTTGTAAAGGAAGAAATTCAGGTAGGAAATTCATGGAATTGCTTAAGGATCATGGTATAAAAGGACAACCTGGAGTTGAGAAGAGAGCGCAGTTAAGAGAATAAACAATTTGTCTGTATCTTTACTGGGGGAAAGTTTAGGGAGCTTCTTATTCTCAAAGTGCTCTAGAAATTGATATTTTGAAATTTCTAAAGTGCATAAAAGCTACATGTTATTTCAGACCAAATCACTAAGAAAATATAAATAATTTACCTGGTTGTCACCGACCCATAAGATTGGAAAAATTCAAAGTGTCCAATTGTGGGATATTTCCCAGAACACTCAAGCTTTTATACAAGACAGCTGGGAATTTTCCAAAGTGATAATCATTTATAACAAGGGCTCCAGAGGGAATACAGAGAACTACCAATTATTCTTCCTTCCATTTCACAGAGGCTGTTAGAATTTAACATAAAGAATTGAACCATTAATTATATAAGGCGATTATATATTTATATACATATACATATATATACCCATCTATATAAATCTGGCATACTGTCTTTAAGAAAACTGGCATTTATCTACCATAATATGAGAAAAATGAGGATCAGTAGTTATAAACTATTTAGATTTTCAGGTATTTTTCTACATCAAACATTACTGAAATATATTGAGTTACCAAGTTATTAAAGCCATGTTTTTACAATGGTCTTGAGTAAGAATTACAGGGTAGTGATAAACAAACTCATCTCTGAAGTGTTCTTTTATAGCTTTATAAATAATTTGGAGGAAGCAGGCCATAGCCAAATCTCCAAGTCTATAAATGGTGTAAACTTTTTATTGCAGTGAAATTGTAAGCTAAAGGAGATAAACTACAGAAATCTCTTTTGGTATGAGAGGGCATAAAAATAGCAAATGAGTTTCTATATAACAAAATCCAGAAAGCAAGTTGCTTGTGGAAGGACAGTCCAAACTTTACTAATGGAATGATAAAAAAACTTAAAGCCAGCAACAATCTAGATAAAGGCCTAGGCAATCATTATAAACACTTGGGACATTGGTCTTCTGTGATATGTCAGGGAAAAAAGGTGGCTATTTTTAAAAGAAAATTTAGGAATTAAAATATTACTTGGGTTTATAAAAAGTCATAAACCAAAACAAAAAATAGAAATGAAGCCCAACAATGAGAATCAGAAACTACTAGGAGGTTCCAGAACTGTTGAATTAGATTAAAACCAAAAGATAAAATTTTCAACCTGTAAAAATGAGTTGCTTGCATGAGACAGAAATATTTGAAATACGAAATAAGTTAACATATAAATTGGAAAAAAATAGTATTTTACACATGGGAAAAAATTATCCACTACTGTATCTTGAGAATTAGATAGAATAAGCTTAGAAAAATAATTCCAAAAGGTTTTTGATAGCACTAATGGTGGTGGTCACATGATGACTTTTTCTAAGTAAAAATGGTGGGGTGGTGTCATTAGCAGATCCTTAAACTTTGGAGGGAGGTAGAATGCGTGATAACCATAGATGACCACCACAGTCTCTTGGAGCCTCCTTTACTGACAAAATATTATGCTGGATATATCATGCTATCATTTTCTTATATTATTGCCCTTATTGTTCTGTAAAATAGCTCTCTTTCTGATTAAAAAGAATTAATAATTATTATTTTCCTTATATCTTCCTCAATCCTCCACCCCTGTTCTTCGAGTATTTCTGTGTGTCTCCTATTTTTTCTCAACTATGCTATTGTTTGCTTTCCTTCACTGTTCTCTCCCCACCATGTATTATTTTCTGTTCTTTGGCAATCCATTCTAGGCCTCTCACTCTGTCTCTCATTTCTACTCTCTGAGTCTTCTTCCATACCGCACTGGTCTTCCATACTGTATTGTCTCTTCTGGTTTTCTCCAAACCTTTGCTAGGTGAGGTTTTGGAAATTTTCAGGGAGAGAAAAGTTAGGAAAGAGAATGGGACTACTGGAAAGGACAGAAAATGCTTTAAGGTGAGGAGGGAGCATGGAAGACTTTTGCAGTATCTGTGTGTCTGTAACTATGGGATTGTGGGACTACACAGTGCAATAGTACTCAATATTCCCCAATTCCATGCTATTCCAAGTAGGTAGCCAACTGCCTGGATATAGCTCTTTGAAGTTTACTGGCCAGAAAGATGCAGAATCAAAAAAGATTACTCATAATTATCTGAAAAATCTATTAAAATGCTCACTCCTTTTCCAATTACATGTATCTCTGCGAGTCTGAACTTTTACTATATAATATAATCAAATATTATAATACAATGAATGTAGAAATGATAAAGTAGAAAAAATAATCTAGCTCTTCTTCACAAAGCTAGACATTAAGGAGATATGCAAAAGTGTAAAACAGTGCCACTCCTCTCACTTCTTTATAGTGTGGAAAATACAGTTATTTCTTATAAAAATATTTTATGTATGCTAAAATGTAATGGGTTTATTAAAGCTCTTATTAAACAAGTTACTAAATAAAATATTTTAAATTTTCTTAGTTTTCATTTGTAACATGGTAAGCAATGTATATACACATTGCTATAACACACAACAATAAAAGATCTTCGTTGTTCTTAATAATTTTTAACAGCGTAATTTTTTTATAAATTATATTTTATCCTTTAACAGTCGATAAAAGTAATATATTTTAATATAGTATAGTATTATACATTAAGCCATTTCCTTAATTGAGCAATAATTTGAATTTCTCAGCAGTGATCATCAGCTACTGAAAAACCTAGTGTATGGTTTTACATTGAGAGTTTTAAGTTCAGCTTTTCATTCCAGGATTTTTTTTTGTATTTAATGTTGAAAGAAAAAAAAAGAAAAACTCTTGAAACAAATCTGTTACAATCTTGGATAAACACTTTTTACATAAATATTTCAGTTCACAAAGGAAACCCCTAGTGTCTCCAAAAGAAGGAGACATTGAAAACCAGTATTATAATCAGGACTGGCAATTTGGCAGTCAGAGAGGCTTTGCTGGGCTGAGTAATCAAGAGGCTTGGCCTTTAAAGGCCACGCGAAGCCCTGGGCACCTGTGAGTTGGTGAGTTGGAATGAAGATGACTCATACAACTTTGACCCTTGAAGGACATCATCCACCATGAAAGTGTGAATTGCATTAAAATCTCTACACATGAAAATGGATATGACAAAGGGACTTTGTGTCATACTTGGCTCTGCATTAAAAAAAAAAAAAAATCTCTCCTGGATCTATATCCAAAGGTCTGCTTTAACAAGGTTTGAGATTAAAATTTGACCATGTGGTCTGGAAAATTAATACAAAAAATGTTTTCCAAAGTGATAATGTTTCTAAGAATCCAGGCAGATGCAAACTCAAGACTTCTCTGTATAGATAAATCACCAAGACATCCTTCCAGGATTCTAACAGGTAAAGCAACTGAACATAGTTTACCAGTACAAAATTTAAAAAACGTGTTAAGAAAAAATCCATAATAAACAGAGTCAACATAAAACCAAATGGGTGGCAGAAATATGCTCCTAATACCGTACATTCAAAGAGAGACTCATCAGATATGTCATATAATAATACTTAAAATGACAAAGAGAAAAACTCAAATAGATGGGAAATAAGAAATTGTCCAAAAAGACTAGACAGTTTAGAATAACAAAAACAAATAGAACTGTGAAAAATAAAATATATAAAGAGTTATTTAAAAATTTAGAGGTAAGGATTAGGTTTAAAAAAAGATTGAAAAGAATCTAATGAAGTAGAGTATATATCTGGAGAAACTATTCAAAATGTAACACAATTAGAAAAAAGTAGAATGTAGGAAGAAAAACATGTGACATGAAATATGAAATGAAAGAACTCACACATAAAAGAGGAGAAAAGAGAAGCCATAAAAGAGAAAGGGGAGAAGAATGGGAAAAGGGACATTCCTAGAGACACTTTGATTTCTTCTTTTCCAATTTGGATGCCCTTTATTTCTTTCTCTTGCCTAGTTCTTCTACCTAGATCTTCCAAATTCTTAATACAACCTAAATAACTTGTAGTAAAAGTGCTGATCACTGATGACAAAGGTAATTATAAAGAATCATCAAGAAAAAAAATGTAAGTCATGATTTCTCAAGGTCAAGTCTAATGAGTATCAATGTGAATCTGTAAAACTAAATTATTTTTGTTTTATTTCAATGGTATTAGGGGCACAAGTGTTTTCTGCTTACGTGAATGAATTGTGTAGTGGTGAATTCTGAAATTTCAGCATACCTGTCACCTGAGTAGTGTACATTATACCCAGTATGTAGTTTTTTATCCCTCACTCCTCTCTCATCCTCCCCGCTTTTGAGTCTCCAATGTCTTTTATACTACCCTGCATGCCTTAGCATATTCACAGCTTAGTTCCCACTTATAAGCGAAAACATACAGTACTTGGTTTTCCATTCCTGAGTTACTTAGCTCAAAATAATAGCCTCCACTTGCAACCAAGTTGCTACAAAAGACGTGATTTCATTTTTATTTATGGTTGAGTAGTATTCCATGGTGTATATATAATACATTTTCTTTACCCACTCATTGGTTGATGGGCACTTAGGTTGGTTCCCTATCTTTGAAATTATGAATTGTGCTATAATAAACATATGTATGCAGGTGTCCTTTTGATATAATGACTTCTTTTCCTTTGGGTAGATGCCCAGCAGTGAAATTTCTAGATTAAATGGTAGGTCTACTTTCTCTACTTTGAGAAATTTCCATACTGTTTTTCATAGAAGTTGCACTAATTTACATTCTCACCAGAAGTGTGCAAGTGTTTCCTTTCCACAACATCCACGCCAACATCTATTGTTTTTTGACTTTTTAATAATGGCCATTCTGGCTGGGGTAGTAAGGTGGTACCACATTGTGGTTTTGAGTTTCATTTACCTGATCATTAGTGATGTTGAGCATTTCTTCATTTTTTTTAGCCATTTGTACACCTTCTTTGGAGAAATGTCTATTAATGTCATGTGCCCAATTTTATTGGGATTTTTTTGTTCTTGCTGATTTCTTTGAGTTCCTTGTAGATTCTGGATATTAGTCCTTTGTTGGACGCATAGTTTGCAAAAATTTTCTCCCATTCTGTGGGTTGTATGTTTACTCTATTGGCTATTTCTTTTGCTGTGGAGAAGGTTTTTAGTTTCATTAGGACTCATTTATTTATTTCTGTTTTTGTTGTATATGCTTTTGGGATCTTAGTCATATATTCTTTGCCTATGCCAATGTCCAGAAAAGTTTTTCCTATTTCCTCCTAGAATCTTTAAGGCTTCAGATCTTATATTTAAGTATTTGATCCATCTTCAGTTGATTTTTGTATATGATGAGAGATAGAAATCCAGTTCCATTCTTCTACATGTGGCTATCCAGTTTGCCCAATGCCATTTATTGAACAGGTTGTCCTTTCCCCATTTTATGTTTTCATATGCTTTGTTATAGATCAATTGATTGTAAGTATTTATGGCTTTATTTCTGGGTTATCTCTTCTGTTTCATTGGTCTGTGTATCTACTTTTATACCAACACCATGCTACTTTGGTCATTATAGTCCTATAGTATAATTTGAAGTAAGGTAACATGATGTTTCCAGATTTATTCTTTTAGTTAAGGATTGCTTTGGCTATTTGGTCTCTTTTTTTTTGGTTCCATATGAATTTTAGGATTTTTTTTCTAATTCTGTAAAAAAGATGTTAGTGTTTTGATAGGAATTGCACTGACTCTGTAGATAGCTTTGGGCAGTGTGGTCATTTTCACTATATTGAGTCTTCCAATCCATGAGCATGGAAACTATTTACATTTGTTTGTGACATCTTTTATTTCTTTCAGTGATGTTTTGCAGTTCTCCTTGTAGAGATCTTTTACCTTCTTGGTTAAGTACATTTTTAGGGTTTTCTTTTTTCTTTTCTTTTTTTTTTTTTTTTTTTT
>NW_016107712.1:1776374-1788082 GCF_001604975.1 Cebus imitator
TGCAGCTATTATAAAAGAGATTAAGTTTTTGACTTGATTCTCAGCTTTGTTGTTGTTGATATATAGAAATGCCACTAATTTCATTCATTTATTTTGTAACAAGAGAGTTTACTGAATTCACTTATCAAATCTAGGAATCTTTTAGAAGGCTCTTAGGGTTTTCTAGCTAAATGACCATATCACTGGCAACAGAGACATTTTGATTCCTTCTTTTTCAATTTGGATGCCCTTTATTTCTTTCTCTTGCCTAGTTCCTCTGCCTAGATCTTCCAAATACTTTATATAACCTAAATAACTTATAGTAAAAGTGCTGATCACTGATGATAGAAAAAAAAATATCTTAAAGACAACAAATTAAAAAAAAAAAAAAACAGATTCTTAGAGATCATGGCAGATGAGAGGCAAGACCAGATTGCAGCTCCAACTTGGATAGACAGAGAAGTGCATGGAGACTTGCATCATGAATTTTTGTTTCATAACTACTGCAGAAATAAACCAGCAAAGCCAAGAGGACCCATAGACCCTCCCAAGGAAGCAGATTGATCCTGCAGGACCCAGGAGACACCCCAAATACTGTGCTGGTAGCCATGGATGAGAGATCTACAGGCAGCTCACATCATAGGACTCTGTGCAGACAACCCCCAGTACCAGCCCAGAACCTGGTAGAACTCTTGGGTGGCTAGATCCAGAAGAGAGATAACAATCACTACAGCTTGGCTCTCAGGGAGCCAAATCCCTAGGAAAAGGGGGAGACTACTACTACATCAAGGAAACATCTTGTGGGACAAAAAATCTGAACAGCAGCCTTGAGTCCTAGATCTTCCCTCTGTCATAGCCTACCCAATTGAGAAGGAACCAGAAAAACAGTTCTGGTAATATGACAAAACACGGTTCTTTAACACTCCCCAAAAATCACACTAGCTTACCAGCAATGAATCCAAACTAAGAAAAAATTTCTGATTTACCTGAAAAGGAATTCAGAAGGTCAGTTATTACACTAATCAAAGAGGCACCAGAGAAAGGTGAAGCCAAACTTAAGGAAATCAATAATATGATACAAGAAATGAGGGGAGAAATCTTCAGTGAAATAGATAGTATAAATAAAAAATAATCAAAACTTCAGGAAATAAAGAATGCACTTAGAGAAATGCAAAATGTTCTGGGAAGTCCCAGCAATAGAATCGAAGAAGCAGAAGAAAGAACTTCAGAGCTTAAAGGCAAGATTTTCAAATTAATACAATCAAACAAAGACAAAGAAGAAACAATAAGAAAAAAGCAAACAAAGGCTCCAAGAAGTTTGGGTTTATGTTAAACAACCGAACCTAAGAATAAGTGGCATTCCTGAGGAAGAAGACAAATCCAAAAGTTTGGAAAACATACATGGGGGAATAATCAAGGAAAACTTCTGGTCTTGCTAGAGACCTAGATATCAAAATACAAGAAGTTCAAAGAACACCTGCAAAATTCATCACAAAAAGATCATTGCCTGGGCACATTGCCTTCAGGTTATCTAAAGTCAAGACAAAGGAAAGAATCTTAAAAGCTGTGAGGTAAAAGCACCAAGTAATATATAATCTATCAAATTAACAGCAGATTTCCCAGCATAAATACTACAAGCTAGAAGCGATTGTAGCTATCTTTAGCCTCCTTAAACAAAACAATTGTCAGGCAAGAACTTTGTATCCAGTGAAACTAAGCTTTACAAATAAAGGAAAGATACAGTCTTTTGCAGACAAACAAATGCTAAGAGAATTTGCCATTATCAAGCCAGCACTACAAGAACTGCTAAAAGGATCTCTAAAGCTTGAAATAAATTCTGGAAACACATTAAAACAGAATCTCTTTAAGTCATAAATCTCACAGGACCAATAAAACAAAAGTACAATTTTAAAAAAGAAAAAACAAGATAAATAGGCAACAAATTCCAGGATGAATGGAATGGTACCTCACATCTCAATACTAATGTTGAAAGTAAATGACCTAAATGCTCCACCTAAAACATACAGAATTGCAGAATAGATAAGAATTCACAACCCAACTGTCTTCTGCCTTCAAAAGACTCACCTAACATATAAAGACTCACATAAACTTAAGCTAAAGGGATAGAAAAAGATATTTCATGCAATTGAACACCAAAAGCAAGCAGGAACAGCTATTCTTATATCAAAACAACAGAAACTTTAAAGCAACAGCAGTTAAAAATGACACAAAGGGACATTATATAATGATAAAATGTCTTGTCCAACAGGAAAATATCACAATTCTGAATATATATGCACCTAACACTGAAGCTCCAAAATTTATAAAACAATTACTACTAGACCTAAGAAATGAGATAGACAGTAACACAATAATAATGGGGACTTCAATACTACACTGACAGCACTAGACAGATGATCAAGACAGAAAGTCAACAAAGAAACAATGGATTTAAATTATACCCTAGAACAAATGAACTTAACAGATAGTTACAGAACATTCTACTCAATAACCACAGTATATACATTCTATTAATCAGTGCTTGGAACTTTCTCCAAGATAGACTACATGATAGGCCACAAAACAAATCTCAATAAATTTAAGAAAATTGAAATTACATAAAGTACCAGACCACAGTGGAATAAAACTGGAAATCAATTCCAAAAGGAACCTTCAAAACCATGCAAATACATGGAAATTAAATAACCTGTTCCTGAATGATAATTAGGGTCAACAATGAAATCATGATAGAAATAAAAAGAATTCTCAAACTGAATAATAACCATGACACAACTTATCAAAACCTCTGGGATACAGCAAAGACGGTGCTAAGAGGAAAGCTCATAGACCTAAATGCTGCCTACATTAAAAAGTTTGAAAGAGCACAGGTAGACAATTTAAGATCACACCTCAAGCAACTAGAGGAACAAGAACATTCCAAACCCAAGCCCAACAGAAGAAAAGAAATAACCAAGATTGGAGCAGAAGTAAATAAAATTGAAACAAAAATACAAAAGATAAATGAAACAAAAAGCTGGTTCTTTGAAAAGATGAATAAAATTGATAGGTCATTAGCAAAATTAACCAAGAAAGGCAGAGAGAAAATCCAAATAAGCTGAATTAGAAATGAAACAGGAGATATTACAGCTGACACCACAGAAATACATTCAAGGCTACTATGAACACCTTTATGTCCATAAACTAGAAAACCTAGAGGAGATGGATAAATTTCTGGAAAGATACAACCCTCCTTGCTTAAATCAGGAAGAATTAGATACACTGAACAGACCAATAACAAGCAGCAATATGGAAATGGTAATTAAAAAGTCACCAACAAAAAAAATTTCCAGTACCAGATAGGTTAACAGCTGAATTCTACCAGACATTCAAAGAATTGGTACCAATCATACTGACATTATTTCACAAGATACAGAAAGAGAGAATCCTTCCTAAGTAATTATTTGAAGCTGGTATCATCCTAATACCAAAAGTAGGAAAGGACATAACAAAAAAAGAAAACTACAGATGATTATCCCTAATTAACAGAGATGCAAATATTTTTAACAAAATACTAGCTAACTGAATCCAACAGCATATCAAAAAGAAAATCTACCATGCTCAAGTGGGTTTTATGATCAAGGGGTGCAGGGATGGTTTAACATATGCAAGTCAATAAATGTAACATACCACCTAAGCAGAATTAAGAACAGAAATCACATGATCATTATCTCAATAGCCACAGAGAAAGCATTTGACAAAATCCTGCATCCATTATGATTAAAACCTCTGCAAAGTTGGCATACAAGGGACATACCTCAATGTAATAAAAGCCATCTATGATAAACCAACAGCCAACATAATACTGAATGGGGAAATGCTGATAGTCTGAGCACTGGAACAAGGATACCCACTTTCATCACTTTTATTCAACATAGTACTAGAAGTCCTAGCCCAAGCAATCAGATAAGAGAAAGAAATAAAAGGCATCCAAATTGGTAAAGAGGAAGTCAAATTGTTGCTGTTTGCTGACGATATGATTCTATATCTAGAAAACCCTAAAGACTCCTCCAAAGAGTTCCTAGAACTGATAAATGAAATCAGCAAACTTTCAGTATACAAAATTAATGCACACAAATCAATAGCTCTCCTGTACACCAACAGCAATCAAGCTAAGAATCAAATCAAGAACTCAACCCCTTTTACAATAGCTGTGAAAAAATTAAATGAAACAAAATAATTAGGAATATACTTAACCAAGGAGGTGAAAGACGTCTGCAAGAAAAACTAAAAAACACTGCTGAAAGAAATCATAGATGACACAAACAAATGGAAACACAGCCCATGCTCATGGATAGGTAGAATCAATATTGTGAAAAGGAACATACTGCCAAAAGCAATCTACAAATTCACTGCAATTTCCAACAAAATACCACCAGCATTCTTCACAGAACTAGAAAAAACACTAAAATTTATATGGAACCAAAAAAGAGCCCACATAGCCAAAGCAAGACTAAACAAAAAGAACAAATCTGGAGACATCACATTACCAGATTTCAAACTATGCCATAGGTTATAGTTCAAAAGGTACACTATAAGGTACTGGTATAAAGATAGGCACATAGACGGATGGAAGAGAATAGAGAACCCAGAAATAAACCCCAAAACTTACAGCCAACTGATTTTCAATAAAGCAAAGAAAACATAAAGTGGAGAAAGGAACCCTATTCAGTAAATGGTGCTGCAATACTTGGCAGGCCACATCTAGAAGAATGAAACAGGATCCTCGTCTCTTACCTTATACAAAAATCAACAGAAGATGAATCAGGGTCTTAAATCTAAGATCTGAAACTGTAAAGATTCTAGAAGCTAACATGGGAAAAACCCTTTTAGACATTGACTTAGGTAAGGATTTTATGACCAAGAACCCAAAATAAAATGCATGAAAACAAAGATAAATAGGTGGAACTTAATTAAATTAAAGAGCTTTTGCAATGCAAAAGGAGAAGTCAGCAGAGTAAATGGACCACTCACAGAGTGGGAGAAAATCTTCATAATCTATACCTCTGACAAAGGACTACTATCCAGAATCTACAAAAACCTCAAACAAATTCACAAGAAAGAAACAAACAATCCAATTAAAAAGTGGGCTAAGGGCAAGAATAGACAATTCTCAAAAGTAGATATACAAATGGCCAACAAACATGAAATAATGCTCAACATCACTAATGCTCAGGGAAATGCAAATCAAAACCACAATGCAATACCACCTTACTCCCACAAAAATGGGCATAATTTAAAAATGAAAAAATGCTGGCTTGGATGTTGGCTTCAATACGGTAAAAAGAAAATGCTTCTACATTGATTTGGGGAATGTAAGCTGGAAAAACCACTACGGAAAACAGTGTGGAGATTCCATAAGAGCTAAGAGAACTACAATTTGAGCCAATAATCCCACTACTGGGTATCTACCCAGAGGAAAAGCAGTCTTTATACAAAGAAGATTCTTACACACATATGTTTATAGCAGCACAGTTCACAATTGCGAAAATGTAGTACCAACCCAAATGCCCATCAATTAATGAGTAATCTGTTGCACACACACACACACACACACATCTGTGAATACACCCACCCACCCACACACACACACACATCTGTGAACACACACACACACCCACACACGCACCCACCCACCCCCCCACACACACATGTATTATATATGGAATACTACTCAGCCATAAAAAGGAATGAAATAATAATATTTGCAGCAACCTGGATGGGATTGGAAACTATTATTCTAAGTGAAGTAACTCAGGACTGGGAAATAAATCACATGTTCTCACTCATAAGTGAGAGCTAAACTATGAGGATTCAAAGGCAGAAGAATGACACAAGGAACTTTGGAGAAAGGGTGGGAAGGGGGTAAGAGATGAAAGATGACAAATTGGGTTCAGCATATACTATTCAGGTGATGGGTGCCCCAAAATCTCACAAAACATCACTGAAGAACCTATTCATGTAACCAAATACCACTGGTTTTCCAAAAGCCTAAGGAAATAAAATTAAAATTTTAAGAAAAAACACATTCTTATAAACAAATGACAATAAATTTTTTCAACAACATTAAAGTCACAAGACAGGACAATAATATTTTTAAAACCCCAAAAAGAAATAACTAGTACATTATCGTTTTATATCCAGTTTATCTAAAAATAGAGATTACATAAGGATTTTCTTATTATGCTTTAAGTTCTGGAATACATGTACAGAACATGCAGGTTTGTTACATAGGTATACATGTGCTATAATGGCTTGCTCCACCCATTAACCCACTATCTACATTAGGTATTTCTTTTAATGCTATCCCTCCCCTAGCCTCCCAACCACTATGTCCATGTGTGTGCTATTTCCCTCCCTGTGTCCATGTGTTCCTATTGTTCAACTCTCATTTATGAGTGAGAACATACCGTGTTTGGTTTTCTGTTCTTGTGTTAGTTTGCTGAGAATGATGGCTTCCAGCTTTACCCATGTCCTTGCAATGGACACGAACTCATCCTTTTTATGGCTGCATAGTATTCCACGGTATATGTGTGCCACATTTTCTTTATCCAGTCTATCATTGATAGGCATTTGGGTTGGTTCCAAGTCTTTGCTATTGTAAACAGTGTTGCAATAAACATACCTGTGCCTGAATCTTTATAGTAGAATGATTTATGATCCTTTGGGTGTATACCCAGTAATGGGATTGCTGGGTAAAATGGTATTTCTGGCTCTAGATCCTTGAGGAATTGCCACACTGTCTTCCACAATGGTTGAACTAATTTACACTCCCACCAACAGTGTAAAAGTATTCCTATTTCTCTACATCATTTCCAGCATCTGTTGTTTCCTGACTTTTTAATGATCACCATTCTGACTGGCATGAGATGGTATCTCATTGTGGTTTTGATTGGCATTTCTGTAATGACCCGTGATGATGAGCTCTTTTTCATGTTTGCTGGCTACATAAATGTCTTCTTTTGAGAAGTGTCTGTTCATATCCTTCACCCGCTTTTTGATGGGGATGTTTTTCTCTTGTAAATAAGGACTTTTAAGAAAAATAATAGAGAATTTAGTAAAACAAACCTCGAAAGATGAAAATTAGGACAAAAAACATTAAACATAGAATGAAAAACTGAAAAGAAATAAAAGAGAAATAATTGGTAATTAAAAAGGTAATAAAGCACTTAATTATTTAACCATGCACTGCAAATTAGAGAACTATAAATACATATTTGTAATAAATACTGGATTTTGTAGTGTAAGGCAGAATGCAAGGATAATCTGAGTGAAAGAATTCTAAAGCTTATTTATTGTTAAGGAAACCAATTAAGTTTGGGCTTTGTTATCTTTTCATGTCAATATTTTAAGGGAAAGCAAATTAAGGAATAGAAATACAATATATAACTCCTACGACCAATACAAAGGGAATAAAAGAGGAATGAATAAAACTTGAGCAATTCAAAGGAAGTTAGAATAAGAAAACAATGAATATAGGAATGCAGATAAGTAGAAACAAACAAAAAAAATAAAAAATAAATAAATGATGGTATAATTCACTTCACAAAAATATAAACATACTGGCCAGCTTATGAATAAAAAGAGCTTATAAAATTGTATGTATAAAAATATATATGCTGTTGTAAAGAAAATAACTAAAACTTAGAGACAGAAAAGATAAACATAAAAAATATAAAGAAAATTCTGAAAACTAGGAAAGCTGTATTAACACCCAACAAAAATACACAGTCAGTTAAAAAGGATTTTTAACAATAAATATTGATCCTATTTTTCTCTCTCTCTCTTTTGGATCCTTTTTTTTTTTTTTTTTTTTTGTAATTTGGGTCCTGGAGTACATGTGCAGATCATGCAGGATTGTTGCATAGGTACACATATGGCAATGCAGCTTGCTGCCTCCATCCACTAGTCACCTACATCTGGCATTTCTCCCCAAGTTATCCCTCCCGACCTCCCCACCCACCCTGCTGTCCCTCCCTTGCCCCCCGCAACAGACACCAAAGATGCTCCGCTCTCTGTTTCCATGTGTTCTCATTGTTCGTCACTCGCCTATGAGTGAGAACATGCAGTGTTTGATTATCTGTTCTTCCGTCAATTTGCTGAGAATTATGGTTTCCAGATCCAAACATATCCCTATAAAGGACACAAACTCATCATTTTTTATGGCTGCATAGTATTCCATTATATATATGTGCCACATTTTCCTTTTCTAGTCTATCGTCCATGGGCCTTTGGGTTGGTTCCAGGTCTTTGCTATTGTAAACAGTGCTGCTATGAACATATATGTGCATGTGTCCTTATAACAGAATGATTTATAATCCTTTGGGTATATGCACAGTAATGGAATTGCTGGGTCAAATGGAATTTCTATTTCTAGATCCTTGAGGAAGCACAACACTGTCTTCCACAATGGTTGAACTAGTTTACACTCCCACCAACAGTGTAAAAGAGTTCCTATTTCTCCACATCCTCTCCAGCATCTGTTGTCTCCATATTTTTTAATGATTGCCATTCTAACTGGCAGAAGGTGGTATCTCAATAAGGTTTTGATTAGCATTTCTCAAATAATCAGTGATGATGAGCATTTTTTCATATGTTTGTTGGCCTCATATATGTCTTCTTTTCAAAAGTGTCTGTTCATATCCTTTGCCCACTTTTGGATGTGTTTGCTTGTTTGTTTTTTCTTGTAAATCTGTTATAGTTCTTTGTAGATTCTGGATATTAGCTCTTTGTCAGATGAATAGATTGCTAAAATTTTTTCCCATTCTGTTGGTTGCCAGTTCACTCTAATGATTGTTTCTTTTGTTGTACAGAAGCTCTGGAGTTTAATTAGGTCCCATTTGTCTATTTTGGCTTTTGTCACCAATGCTTTTGGTGTTTTAGTCATGAAGTCCTTGCCTATGCCTATGTCCTGAATGGTTTTGCCTAGGTTTTGTTCTAGAGTTTTTAGAATGTTAGGTCTTATGTTTAAGTCTTTAATCCATCTGGAGCTAATTTTAGTGTAAGGTGTCAGGAAGGGGTCCAGTTTCTGCTTTCTGCACATAGCTACCCAGTTTTCTCACCACCATTTATTAAACAGGGAATCCTTTCCCCAATGCTTGTTTTTGTCAAGTTTGTCAAAGATCAGATGGTTGTAAATGTGTAGCATTGCCTCCAGGGCCTCTATTCTGTTCCATTGGCCTATATCTCTGTTTTGGTACCAGTACCATGTTGTTTTGATTACTGTAGCCTTGTAGTATAGTTTGAAATCAGGTAGCGTGATACCTCTGGCTGTGCTCTATTTGCTTAGGATTGTGTTAGCTACCCGGGCTCTCTTTTGGTTCCGTATGAACCTTAAGGTGGTTTTTTTCAGTTCTGTGAAGAAGGTCATTGGTAGCTTGACGGGGATAGCATTGAATCTATACATTACTTTGGGCAGTACGGCCATTTTCACAATATTGATTCTTCCTAACCATGAGCATGGAATGTTTCTCCATCTGTTGGTGTCCTCTCTTATTTCCTTGAGCAGTGGTTTGTTGTTCTCCTTGAAGAAGTCCTTTACATCCTTTATTAGTTGTATTCCTAGGTATTTTGTTCTCTTTGTAGGAATTGTGAATGGGAGTTTGCTCATGATTTGGCTCTCTGTTAGTCTGTTATTTGTGTATACAAATGCTCGGGATTTCTGCATGTTGATTTTGTATCCTTAGACTTTGTGGAAGTTGCTTAGCAGTTTATGGAAATTTGGGGCTGAGACAATAGGGTCTTCTAAATGTACAATCATGTCATCTGCAAATAGAGACAATTTGACTTCCGCTTTTCCTAATTGAATACCCTTTATTTTTTTTTCTTGCCTAATTGATCTGACTAGAACTTCCAATACTATATTGAATAGGAGTGATGAGAGAGGGCATCCTTCTCTCATGCTGGATTTCAAATGGAATGCTTCCAGTTTTTGCACATTCAGTGTGATACTGGTTGTAGGTTTGTTGTAAATAGCTTTTATTGTTTTGAGATATGTTCCTTCAATACCTAGTTTATTGAGAGTTTTTAGCATAAAGAGCTGTTGAATTTTGTCAAAGGCCTTCTCTGCATCTATTGAGATAATCATGTGGCTTTTCTCTTTGGTTCTGTTTATGTGGTGAATTATGTTTGTAGACTTGCGTATGTTGAACCGGCCTTGCATACCGGAATGAAGCCTACTTGATTGTGATGGATAAGCTTTTTGAAGTGCTCTTGCAATCAGTTTGCCAGTATTTTATTGAAGATTTTTGCATCTATGTTCATCATGGATATTGGCCTGCAGTATCTTTTTTTCTTGGCTTTCTGCCGGGTTTTGATACCAGGATTATATTGGTCTCATAAAATGATTTGGGAAGGATTCCCTCTTTTTGTATTGTTTAAAATAGGTTCAGAAGGGATGGTACCAGCTCCTCTTTGTATGTCTGGTAGATTACAGCTGTGAAACCATCTGGACCTGGACTTTTTTTGGTTGGTCAGCTATTAATTGCTGCCTCAACTTCAGCCCTTGTTATTGGTCTATTCAAGGTTTTGACTTCCTGGTTTAGGCTTGGGAGGGTGCAAGTGTCCAGGAGTTTATCCATTTCTTTCAGGTTTACTGGTTTATGTGCATAGAGTTGTTTGCAGTAATCTCTGATTGTAGTTTGTATTTCTGTGGAATCTGTGGTGATATCCCCTTTTTCATTTTTTAATTGCATCTATTTGATTCTTCTCCCATTTCATTTTTATTAATCTGGCTAGCCGTCTACTTTCTTGATCTTTTCAAAAAATCAGCCCCTGGATTTATTGACTTTTTGAAGGGTTTTTGTGTCTCTATCTCCTTCAGTTCTGCTCTGATCTCAGTTATTTCTTGTCTTCTGCTAGCTTTTGAGTTTTTTTGATCTTGCTCCTCTAGCTCTTTCAATTTTGATGATAGGGTGTCAATTTTAGATCTTTCCTCACTTCTCATGTGAGCATTTATTGCTATAAATTTTCCTCTAGACACCATTTTATATGTGTCCCAAAGATTCTGGTACATTGTGTCTTCATTCAAGTTGGTTTCAAAGAACACCTTTATTTCTGCCTTCATTTCATTGTTTATACAGTCAACATTCGGGAGCCAGTTGTTCAGTTTCCATGAAGCTGTGTGGTTCTGAGTTAGTTTCTTAATTCTGAATTATAATTTGTTTGCCCTGTGGTCTGAAAGACTGTTATGATTTCTGTTATTTCCATTTGCTGAGGAGTGATTTATTTCCAATTATGTGGTCAGTTTTAGAGTAGGTGTGATGTGGTGCTGAGAAGAATGTATATCCTGTGTATTTGGGGTGGAGAAGTCTGTAGATGTCTATTAGGTCTGCTTGGTCCAAATCTGAGTTCAATTCCTGGATGTCCTTGTTAATTTTCTGTCTCATTGATCTGAGTAATATTTACAGTGGAGTGTTAAAGTATTCCACTATTATTGTGTGGGAGTCTAAGTCTCTTTGTACATTGTTAAAAATTTGCTTTATGTATCTGGGTGCTCCTGCATTGGGTGCATATATATTTAGAATCATTAGCATTGATCCTTTTACCATTAGGTAATGCCCTTCTTCATCTCTTTTGATCTTTGTTGGTTTAAAGTCAATTTTATCAGAGACTAGGATTGCCACTCCTTCTTTTTTTTTTTTGCTCTACATTTGCTTGATAAATCTTCCTCT
>NW_016107712.1:1789185-1796438 GCF_001604975.1 Cebus imitator
TTATTCTAGTTAGCATCTCATCTAACCTTTCTTCTAGGTTCTTAGTTTCTTTGCATTGGGTTAGCACATGTTCTTTTAGCTCTGAAAATTTTGTTATTACCCACCTTCTGAAGGCTTATTCTGTCAATTCATCAGATTCATTCTCCATCCATCTTTGATCTCTAGCTGGTGAGGAGTTTTGATCCTTTAGAGGAGGAGAGGCATTCTGGTTTTTGGTGTTTTCATCATTTTTGCTCTGGTTTCTTCCCATCTTAGTGGCTTTATCTACCTGTGGTCTTTGTAGTTGGTGACTTTCAGATGGGGTCTCTGAGTGGACGTCCTTTTTGTTGATGATTAAGTTATTTCTTTCTGTTTCTTAGTTTTCCATTTAAAAGTCAGGCCCCTCTGCTGCAGGACTGCTGGAGGTCCACTGCAGACCCAGCTTACCTGGGGATCACCTGCAGTGGCTGCAGAACAGTAAGGGTTGCTGCCAGTTTCTTCTTCTGTTATCTTCATCCCAGAAGGGTACCTGCCAGATGTTGGCCTGAGCTCTTCTTTATGAGGTGTCTCTTTGGGTATACGGGGGTTGAGGAGCTGCTTGAGGAGACAGTCTGTCCCGTATAGGAGCTCAAGTGCTATGCTGGGAGCTCCATTGTTCCATGTAGAGATGCTGGGCAGGTACTTTTCAGCCTGCTGTAGTGGAACTCATAACCACCTCTTTTCCCAGATGCTCTGTCCTAGGAAGGTCGGGTTTATTTATAAGTTCTTGTCATGCTGCTGCCTTTTTTCATAGATGCCCTGCCTCGAACTGAGTAGTCTAGTCACAATCTGCCAGAAGAGGTGTTGCTGAGCTGCCGCAGGCTCTGCACAGCTAATGAGTGAACTGCCTCAGTAATGGCGGACTGCCTCAGTAGTGGTTGTCGCCCTTCCCCTCACTTAGCTGAACCATCCTGGGTCCAGCTGTGCTTGCTGGGAAACTCTCAATCAAGAGGGTTTCAGATTGCTTATTTTGTGGGGGTGGTACCCGCTGAGCCAGATCACCTGACTCCCTGTCTCTGTCCCCTCCCTTTCATTGAATGGGTGGCTCTGTCTCCCAGTCTTTCCAGGTTCCAGTTGAAATGGCTGCCCAGATTTGTGTGAGTTTCTGTATGCCAAGCCAGCACCAGCTGAAACTGTTGTGCTGAAAACTTGTGGTGCTTTTCGGCCCAGGAATCTCCTGTTCTGTGGGCAGTGAAAATTTGTTTGGAAATGTGCTAGGCACTCACCGTCTGTGTTGTTCTTGCTGGGAACTGCACTCCAGAGCTCTTCCTATTCAGCCATTTTGGAGCTCCAAACATTGATTTTTTTGGATCCTCCAAACATTGATTCTATATTATGAATTAAGAAAACTCAATAGAAAGATGTAGCAATAAAAATGTGTGAAAAAATATATTCGAAAAATGCAAAAAGCAAAAATCAGCACACTAAAATAAGAGACTATTGAATTTCAACCTAATGGGAGATTTTAACATATATCTTTTATCAGATGCATAGAAAATGAGAATGACAAATAATAAGTTTGATTTAATGGAGATATACATAGATATCTATATTTGCAATCAACAATTAAGAGTACCCATTATTTTCACACATATGTGAAACAGTCACAAAAATAACCAAATTATTAGGTCATAAAATGGCTTTAAATATATATGAATTAATATTAGACAATCCAGATAATCCATTCCTATAATAATTCTCTACGGTAATACTTAATTCTTTCTGGCAGAAAATATCATATAAATATCATAATAGAAGAAGATTAAGCTTTTCTAGAATTAAATATTCTATGTATAATAATATTTTTTAAAAAAATGCAAACTCTTAGCAAACTATGAAAAGAAGAAAATTTCCACAATGTAACAAACACTACTAAATTTTTCAGACTACAAAATGTTTAATGGTATGAATGTAGACTTTATTTTTCAATTATTTTTCAAATCAGGAGTAATACAAGAACATTTGTTCTCTGTAATTGTATTTACATTTTTCCCAGAGGCTCTAGCCAATGTAATATATTTAAAAATTAACAACTAAGGCATACACATAAAGCAAGACTTAGTATTTTTTAAAAATACAAAGAGATACAAGCATACTCTTCAACTAAAGTAGAATAAAAATATCATTCAATGCTGAAAAAATCTCTTAAAACCATATAATTACATGGAAATTAAATAACTTGTAGCTGAATGACTTCTTGGTAAACAACTAAATTAGGCATACATCAAAAAATTAAATGAAAATAGAGAAACAACATACCAAAATCCCAGAGATGAAGCAAAAGCAGGGTTAAGAGGGAAGTTTACAGCATTAAATGCCTACATCAAGTTACAAAGATCTCAAATTAACAATCGAATACTGCACCTAGAGGAGTTAGAAAAACAATAACACACTAAACCTAAAGGTAACAAAATAAAAGAAATAACTAAAATCAGAGCAGAACTGAACAGAATTGAGACCCAAAAATCCATACAAAGGATCAATGAAACCTAAACTTAGTTCCTTGAAAGTATTTTTAAAAAATTGAAAGAACACCAGCTGATTACCAAAGGAAAAAAAAAGAACTCTAAACAAGCACAATCTGAAATGACAAAAGTAAATTTACAACCAATTCAGAAGAAATAAAAAAGATCCTCAGAAACTATTATGAACACCTCTATGCATATAAACTAGAAAATACAGAGGAAATAGATAAATCCCTGGAAACACACAACCTCCCAAGATTGAATCAGTAAGAAATTGAAATTCTGTAGATACCAATAACAAGTTATGAAAATGAATCAGTAATTTAAAACAAAAACAAACCACCAACCAAAAAAAGTTCTGGACCAGATGGATTCACAGCCAAATTCTATCGAAAACAGAAAGAAGAGCTGGTACAAATCCTAATGAAACTGTTCCAAAGATTCTAGGAGGAGAAAGGACTCCTCCCTAACTTATTCTATGAAACCAGCATCAGCCTGACACCAAAATCTGGCAAAGACATAATGAAAAAAGAAAACTTTAGGCCTATATCTTTGATGGATATAGATACAAAAATTCTCAAAAATTACCAGCCAACCAAATCCAATGGCCATGAAAATGTTAATTTATCATGATCAAGTAAGCTTTAATCCTGGGATGTAAGATTGGTTCAACATATGCAAATCAATAAATATGATTCACCAAAAAAAACAGAATTAAAAACAAAAAACATATAATTGTTTCAGTAGACACAGAAGAAACTATTGACAAAATCCAATGTCCTTTCGTTATAAAAATCCACCAAAAATTAAGCATTGAAGAAACATACTTCAAAATAATAACAGTCATCTATGACAAACTCAGAGCCAACATCATACTTAACAGGCAAAAGGTGGAAGCTTTCACTTTGAGAATTGTAACAAGACAAGGATGCCCCCTCTCACAACTCCTATTCAACATAGTATTGGAAGTGCTAGCTAGAAAAATCAGGAAAGAGAAAGAAATAAAATGCATCCAAATAGGAAAATAAGTTAGATTTTCTGTCTTCACTGACTGCATAATTCTATACCTGTAAAACCCTAAAGACTCCTCCAAAATCCTCTTAGAACTGATAAACACCTTCTGTACAGTTTCAGGATACAAAAATCATTGTACAAAAATTAATAGCATTTCTATACACAAATAACATTCAAGTTGAGAGCCAAATCAATAATACAATCTCATTTACAATAGTCACACACAAAAATAAAATACCTAGGAATACAGTTAACTAAAGAGGTGAAAAATCTCTGCAAGGAGAAATACAAAACACTGCTGAAAGAGATTACAGTTGACATAAACAAATGGAAAAACATTCCATGGTCATGGATTGGAAGAACCAATATTGCTAAAATGGCCATATTGCTCAAAATGATATACAGAATCACTGCTATTCTTGTCAAAATACCAATATCATTCTTCACAGAATTAGGAAAAGGAATCCTAAAATTCATGTGGAATCAAAAAAGAGCCCAAATATACAAAGCAATATTAGGCAAAATGAACAAAGCCAGCAAAATCCCCATTACCTGACTTCAAACTATATTACAAAGCTACAGTAACCAAAACAGCATGGTCCTGGTACCAAGAGAGACACATAGACCAATGGAACAGAATAGAGGACCCAGAAATAAAGTCACACACCTACAAAAAAAAAATCTGATTTTGACAAACTCTACAAAAATAAGAAATGGAAAAAGCCTCACTATGTAATAAATGGTGCTGGGAAAACTGGGTAGCCATATGCAGAATAATTAAATTGTATTACTACCTTTCATCATATACAAAAATTAACTGAAAATAGATTAGAATCGGTACAGTGGCTCATGCCTATAATCCTAGTATTTTGAGAGGTCAAGGTGGGCAGATTGCTTGAGCCCAGAAGTTCAAGATCAGCCTGGGCAACATGGTAAAACACAAATTTTAATACAAAGAAATATGAAAATTAGCTGGGTGTGGTGGCACGGACCTGTGGAACGAGCTACTCAGGAGGCTGAAGCAAGAGAATTGCTTGAGCCCAGGAGACAGAAGTTGCAGCAATCTGAGATCATGCCACTGCACTCTAACCTAGGTAACAGAGCAAGACCCTGTCTCAAAAAAANAAAAAAAAAAAAAAAAAATTAAAGACTTAAATGTAAGACCTAAAATCAATAAAACCCTAATAGCAAACCAGGAAATACTCTTCTGGACATAGGCCCTGGCAAAAATTTCATGACAATGATGTCAAAAGCAATTGGAACAAAAGCAAAAATTGACAAATGGGATTTGTTTAAACTAAAGAGCATCTACACAGCAAAAGAAATTATCAATAGAGTAAACAAACAACATACAGAATGTGAAAAAAATTATAAATTATGCATCCAACAAACATCTGATATCCAGAATTTCTAAGAACTTATACAATTTAACAAGTAGAGAACAAATAACTTCATTAAACAGTGGGCAAAGGACATGAACAGACAATTCTCAAAAGAAGACAAACAAGCATCCAACAAACATGAAAAAAATGATCAACATCACTATCATCAAAAAAACATAAAGCAAACACACAATGAGATACACAGTAATCAAAATGGCTATTAATAAAAATCAAAATAACAGATGTTGGCAGGGCTGAAAAGAGAAGGAAAAGCTTATACACGCTTTGTGGGGATGTAAATTTTTTCAGCCCCTGTGAAAAGCAGCTTGGAGATTGTCAAAGAACATAGATCAGAGCTATCATTCAATCCAGCAATCCCATTACTGGGTATACACCCAAAGGAATTTAAATTGTTCTATGAAAAAGACACATAAACTCGCATGTTCATCACAGCACTGTTTACATTAGCAAAGGCATGGAATCAGTCTAGGTGCACACCAATGGTAGATTGGATAAAGAAAATGTAGTATGTATACACCATGAAATACTACACAGTCATAAAAAGGAATAAAAGTGTGTTTTTGCAGCAACATGGGTGCAGCTGGAGGACATTATTCTAAGTACTTACCAAAACAGAAAACCAAATATCTCATGTCCTCACTTATAACTGGGAGCTAAACATTGAATAGACATGGACAATAGACACATAGAACTACAAGAAGTGGGACTTGCGGGAGGGAACAAGAGCTGAAAAACTACCTTTTGAGTATTATGCTCACTGCCTGGGGGATAAGATCAATGGTACTCCAAATCTCAGCATCACATAATATAGCCATGTAACACAACTGCACATGTACCCTCTAAATCTGAAATAAAAGTTGAAATTGAAAACAAAAATAGGGAGATGATCCAAGAAGGCCAAATAGGAACAGCTCTGGAGTGCAGTTCCCAGTGAGAACGCAGAGGGTGAGTGATCATCTCATTTCAAAGCCAGTTTTTACTGCCCACAGACTAGGAGATTCCTGGGAGGAAAAGTGCCATGAGTAACAGAAAAGCACCAAAAGTCTCCAGCATGGCTGTTTCAGCCGGCACAGCAGGTCTCCACACAGAAACTCACACAAATCTGGGCAGCCATTTCAACTGGCACCTGAAATGCCTGGGAGACAGAATTGCCCATTCAACTGAAAAAAAGGGGGCTGAAATAGGGAGCCAGGTGATCTGGTGCAGCGGGTCCCACCACCACAAAGACCAGAAATCTAAAACACTTTGGATTGAGAGTTTCACAGCAAGCACAGAACTTCCAGGTCCAACTCTGTGGGGGAAAGGTCTCCTGCCATTATCGAGGCAGTCCACCATTACCGAGGAAGTTCTAACTATACCTCTATAAACAAAACTGCAAGGAAGCTCACATAGAAGCTGAGCAGAGCCCATGGCAGCTCAGTAATGCCTCTGCTGGAAGACTGTGACTATGCTACCTCCTCGCTGGGCAGGGCATCTCTGCAAAAAGGCAGCAGCACATCAGGAACTTATAAATAAAAGTTCACCACTTGAGGACAGAGCACCTGGGAAAAAATGGCTATTATAAGTTCCACTGCAGCAGACATAAACGTATCTGCCCAGCAGCTCTGAACAGAACAACAAAGCTCACAGCTCAGCACCTGGGCTTCTATAAGGGACAGAATGTCTCCTCAAGCAGCTCCCCAAATCCTGTATATCCAAAGAGATATCTCATAAAGGAGAGTTCAGGCTGACATCTGGCAGGTATCCTTCTGGGACAAAGATAACAAAAGAAGAAACTGGCAGCAACACTTACTGTTCTGCAGCCACCACAGGTGATCCCAAGGCAAGCAGGGTCTGGAGTGGACCTCCAGCAGCACTGCAGCAGAGGGGCCTACTGTTAGAAGAAAAACTGAAAAACAGAAATAACTTCATCATCAACAAAAAGGACATCCACTCAGAGACCCCATCCAAAAGTCACCAACTACAAAGACCACAGGTAGATAAGTCCACAAAGATGGGAAGAAACCAGCAAAAAAAATGATGAAAGCACCCAAAACCAGAATGCCTCTCCTCCTCCAAGGGACCACAACTCCTCACCAGCAAAGAAACAAGGCCAGATGAAGAATAAGTCTGATGAACTGACAGAAACAGGTTTCAGAAAGTGGGTAATAACAAACTTCTCTGAGCTAAAAGAATATGTTCTAACCCAATTCAAAGAAACTAAGAACCCTGAAAAAACGTTTGACAAAATGCTAATGAGAATAAACAGCTAAGAGAAGAATATAAATGAATTGATGGAGCTGAAAAACACAACATGAGAACTTTGCAAAGTGTACATAAGTTTCAATAGCCGAATTGACCAAGCAGAAGAAAG
>NW_016107712.1:1799913-1801948 GCF_001604975.1 Cebus imitator
AAAAAAAAAAAAGCAGGAGTGGCAATCCTAGTCTCTGATAAAATTGACTTTAAACCAACAAAGTTCAAAAAAGACAAAGAAGGGCATTAAGTAATGCTTAAAGGATCAATGCAACAAGAAGAGCTAATGATCCTAAACATATATGCACCCAATACAGGAGCACCAGATACATAAAGCAAGTTCTTAAAGACCGTCAAAGAGACTTAGACTCCCACAGAATAATAGTGGGAGACTTTAACACTCCACTATCTAGACAGATTGAGACAGAAAATTAACAAGGTATTCAAGACTTGAACTCAGATCTGGACAAAGCAAACCTAATAGACATTTACAGAACTCTCCACCCCAAATACACAGAATATACATTCTTCTCTGCACCACATCACACCTACTCTAAAATTGACCACATAATTGGAAATAAATCACTCCTCAGCAAATGCAAAATAACAGAAATCAAAACAGCGTCTCAGACCCCAGTGCAATCAAATTACAACTCAGGATTAAGAAACTAACTCAGAACCACACAACTTCGTGGAAACTACACAACTGGTTCTTGAATGTTGACTGTATAAACAATGAAATGAAGGCAGAAATATAGATGTTCTTTGAAACCAATGAGAACAAAGACACAATGTACCAGAATCTCTGGGACATGTATAAAGCAGTGTCTAGAGGAAAATTTATAGCAATAAATGCTCACATGAGAAGCGAGGAAAGATCTAAAATCAACACCCTATCAGCAAAACTGAAAGAGCTAGAGGAGCAAGATAAAAAAAACTCAAAAGCCAGCAGAAGACAAGAAATAACTGAGATCAGAGCAGAACTGAAGGAGACAGAGACACAAAAAAATTTTCAAAAAAATCAATAAATCAAGAAGATGTTTTTTTGAAAAGATCAACAAAATAGACAGACCACTAGCCAGATTAATAAAAAAGAAAAGAGAGAAGAATCAAATAGATACAATAAAAAAAACCATAAATTGGTTATCACCACAGATTCCACTGAAATACAAACTACAATCAGATATTACTACAAACAACTCTATGCAAATAAACCAGTAAACCTGAAAGAAACGGATAAAATCCTAGACTCTTGCACCCTCCAAAGCCTAGACCAGGAAGAAGTCGAAACCCTGAATAGACAAAAAACAAGGGCTGAAATTGAGGCAGCAATTAATAGCCTACCAACCAAATAAAGCGCAGGTCCAGATGCGTTCACAGCTGAATTCTATCAGACATACAGAAAGGAGCTGGTACTATCCCTTCTGAAACTATTCCAAACAATACAAAAAGAGGGAATCCATCCCAAATCATTTTATGAGACCAACATCATCCTGATACCAAAACCTGGCAGAGACTCAACAAGAAAACAAAACTTCAGGCCAATATCCATGATGAACATAGATACAAAAATCTTCAATAAAATACTGACAAACTGATGGCAAGAGCACATCAAAAAGCTTACCCATCACAATCAAGTAGGCTTAATCACAGGGATGCAAGGCTGGTTCAACATATGCACGTCTCTAAACGTAATTCACCACATAAACAGAACCAAAGACGAAAATCACATGATTATCTCAATAGATGCAGAGAAGGCCTTTGACAAAATTCAGCAGCTCTTTATGCTAAAAACTCTCAATAAACTAGGTATTGACTGAACGTATCTCAAAATAATAAAAGCTATTTATGATAAACCCACAGCCAATATCATACTGAATGGGCAAAAACTGAAAGCATTCCCTTTGAAATCTGGCACTAGACAAGGATTCCCTCTTTTACCACACCTATTCAATATAGTATTGGAAGTTCTAGCCAGAGCAATTAGGCAAGAAAAAGAAATAAAGGGTATTCAATTAGGAAAAGAGGAAGTCAAATTGTCTCTATTTGCAGACAACATGATTATATATTTAGAAGATCCCATCATCTCAGCCCAAAATCTCCTGAAACTGATAAGCAACTTCAGCAAAGTCTCAGGATACGAAATCAATGTGCAAAAATCAGAAGCATTCCTATACACCAATAACAGACTTAAA
>NW_016107712.1:1802463-1842924 GCF_001604975.1 Cebus imitator
GGAAAACTGGCTAGCAGTGTGCAGAAAGCAGAAACTGGACCCCTTCCTGACACCTTACACTAAAATTAACTCCAGATGGATTAAAGACTTAAACATAAGACCTAACACCATAAAAACTCTAGAAGAAAACCTAGGCAAAACCTTTCAGGACATAGGCATAGGCAAGGTCTCCATGACTAAAACACCAAAAGCAATGGCAAAAAAAGCCAAAATAGACAGATGGGATCTAATTAAACTCCAGAGTTTCTGTACAGCGAAAGAAATAATCATTATGGTGAACAAACAGAATGGGAAAAAAATTTGCAATCTACCCATCTGACAAAGGGCTAATATCCAGAATCTACAAAGAACTAAAACAGATTTACAAGAAAAAAACAAACAAACCCATTCAAAAGTTGGTGTAGGATATGAACAGACACTTTTCAAAAGAAGGCATATAGAAGGCCAACAACATATGAAAAAATTCTCATCATCACTGGTCATTAGAGAATTCAAATCAAAACTACATTGAGATACCATCTCACGCCTGTTAGAATGGTGATCATTAATAAATCTGGAGACAACAGATGCTGGAGAGGATGTGAAGAAATAGGAACACTTTTATACTGTTGGTGGGACTGTAAATTAGTTCAACCATTGTGGAAGACAGTGTGGTGATTCCTCAAGGACCTAGAAATAGAAATTCCATTTGACCCAGCAATCCCATGACTGGGTATATATCCAAAGGATTATAAATCATTTTATTATAAAGACACATGCACATGCATGTTCACGGCGGCACTGTTTACAATAGCAAAGACTTGGAATCAAACCAAATGCCCATTGATGATAGACTGGACAAAGAAAATGTGGCACGTATACACCATGGAATACTATGCAGCCATAAAAAACGATGAGTTTTTGTCCTTTGCAGGGACACGGATGAATCTGGAAACCATCATTCTCAGCAAACTGACACAAGAACAGAAAATCAAACACAGTATGTTCTCACTCATAGGCAAGTGTTGAACAATGAGAACACATGGACACAGGGAGGGGAGCATCACACACTGGGGTCTGTTGGGGGGTACTATGAGAGGGACAGCTGGGGGTAGGCAGTTGTGGAGGGATAACATGGGGAGAAATGTCAGACATAGGTGACGGGGATGGAGGTGGCAAACCACATTGCTATGTATGTACCTATGCAACAATCCTGCATTTTCTCCATATGTACACCAGAACCTGAAGTGTAATTACACACACACACACACACACACACATAGATATATATATATATATATATATATATATCTGTATATAAAATAAAAAACAAACAAAATTTAAGGTATACAGATTAAAAAGGAGTAACTACAGTTATTCTCATTTTCAGCCATTATATATGACACCTTTCTTAAAAATTTTTACTGGAATAACATGAAAACTTGGTGAAGTTGCTTGATACAAGATCAAAACAAAAAATTGTGAGTTTCCAATAGTGACAGAATTGCTTGTATTGAACTAATACTTCTGCTTGTAACAATTACAATAATCATAAATTCTGAAAAATATATATATTTCTAAAAACCATCTTTTGGAAAGAGATGAAAAACAAGAAAATTTGGAGCAATGTCAAGATGGAAGAAATGAACCTGCTCTGGGGAAAATTAGCATTTATATGACTTTTTGCCCTAGAAAACTCCCCAATGCAGCATCTAGAACTAAGTCAGAATGCTAATTATCACTGCTCTCCTACAATCTCTTCTTGAAAGTCCTGTCATACTATGGATTTCAGGTTACTTTTCTTTCTTCCTTTAAGAAAGCTATGATAATATAGTTTATGTAACATTTTCTTGATGTTAGGGTAAAAGCAACACTACTTGTTACAGCTTTCTGTACAATGTATTAATATTAAATAGATGAAAGCAGAACTCTCCCCAATTCCACATCCCTCTTTAGCAAAGCCATGTCCAGGTGACAGCAGAGTGATTCTCAGCCCAGCTCCCAGTTAGGATTAGATTTCACGTGTTGGTGGGTAGAGTACCCACAAATACTTTTAAAGTTGTTTTTAGGTAAGGTTAATTAATATTCATTACTGTAAAGGATTCTGTTCTATGAGTATATCAGTTTTTGCCCATTCTATATCTAATGAACATTTGAGTTATTTCCATGAGCAAATACAAAATAAGGCACACAAGAATGTGTTTCAAGAGGTCTTTTAATACACATGTGTACAGAGTTTTATTGGCTACAAACTTAGAGGTGAAATTGCTGGTCTTCTGCAATATGCACATTAAACATTAGCAGATAATGCTACATGGTTTTCCAAAATCCTCATTATCAATTCTTTTTCAACTGTGTAATTTACTCCACATCCTATCCATTACAAGCTTTATGAGACTTTATAATTTCAAACCATTCTGGTAAATACAGAAGAATCACATAATTACAATTGAAATTTCCCTTATTACTAATGTGTTAGACAACCTTTGCATATGTGCATTGTCCACTTGGCTATTCTAATTTTTTAAGTGCCTGTTAACATCTCTCACCTATTTTTCTATTGGTTTCTGCATATTTTTCTTACTAGTCTTATTCATAACAAATATCTTCTCCTACTCTTTGACCCTGTCACTCTCCTAACAGTATCCAGTGATGAATAGATTATTGTGCTATTTTAAAAATGTTTCTTTACACTCAAAATCCTAAAGAAATTTTCCTATAATCTGAAAAAAGTTTACTGTTATGCTCACTTTCATATCTACAAATTTTATGGAATTGATTTTTCTGTCCATTGTGAGGTAAGCAGCCAAGGTTTTTTCCTCCATTTGCATATTCAACTTATCCAACTGTTTATTAAAATACATGATTTTTTCATGTCTCTTTGGTGTCATCTTTGCCACAAATTGCATATCTGTATATGTAAAGGTTATTGATGGGGTTTTTTATCTGTTCAATCTGATTATTTGACTCTTCTTGAATCAACATCTTACTGTCTAAATTACAGTAGCTTTTTAAGTTTTGTTATCCAAGAACATTAATTCTTCCACCTTTTTTCTCTTTCTTGAATATCTTGGCTATTTTTGCACCTATGTATTTCTATATACATTTTATTTTATTATTTATTTAGATATTTAATCTGTTTTTCTGAGACTGAGTCTCACTCTGTTGCCCAGGCTGGAGTGTAGTGGCATGATCTGGACTCACTGCAACCTTTGCCTCCCAGATTCAAGTGATTCTCTTACCTCAGTCTCCTGAATAGCTAGGATTACAGGCACTTGCCGCCATGCCCAGCTAATATTTTGTATTTTTAGTAAGACGGGGTTTCACCATGTTGCCCAGGCTGGCCTCAAACTCCTGGGCTCAAGTGATCCACTTGCCTTGGTCTCCCAAAGTGCTGGGAATACAGGCATGAGCCACTGCACCCAACCACATTTCTATATAAGTTTTAGACTCAACTTGCAAATTACATTTAAAATATTTTCTGGGTTTTTATTAACTGATTTTATGAGCTATTTCCCCTAATTTTGGTGAAGTTTTTTGTGATGTTTCTACATGTGATTTTTTTTTTTGTATTTATCCTGCTTTTTGTCTATTGTGCTTATTATTAGCAGTGCTTATTATTAGCAATGAGTTTTGTACCTCCAGATGATTACTTGCTCACTAACTTCCTTTTCTTTCTGATTGAAGTATTCCCTTTAGCATTTCTTGTAGGACAGATTTGGTATTGATAAAATCCCTCAGTTTTTGTGTGTCTCGGAAAGTCTTTGTTTCTCCTTCATGTTTGAAGGATATTTTGCCAGATACACTATTCTAGGGTACAAGTTACTTTTCTTCAGCACTTTAAATACATTATGCCACTCTCTCTTGGCTTGTATGGTTTCCACTGTAAAATCTCCTCCATGTATTGGAGCTCTATTTGTATGTTATCTATTTCCTTTATCTTGCTGCTTTTAGTTTCCTTTCTTTACCTTTGACCTTTGGAAGTTTGATTATTAAATGGCTTGAGGTAATTTTCTTTGGGTTAAATCTGCTTAGTGTTCTAAAACCTTCTTGTACTTGGATATTGATATATTTCTCTAGGTTTAGGAAGTTCTCTGTTATTATTCCTTTGAATGAAATTTCTCCCCTTATCTCTTCCTCTACCTCCTCTTTAAGTCCAACTACTTTTAGATTTGCTCTTTTGAGGCTATTTTCTAAATCCTGTAGGCATGACTCATTGTTTTTTATTATCTTTTCTTGTCTCCTCATCTGTGTGTTTTCAAATAGCCTGTCTTCAAACTCACTAATTCTTTCTTTTTGCTTAATCAATCCTGCTATTAAAAGACTCTGATGCATTCTTTAGTGTGCCAATTGCATTTTTCAGCTCCAGAATTTCTGCATGGTTCTTTTTCATTATTTCAATCTCTTTGTAAAATTTATCCAATAGAATTCAGATTTCCTTCTCTGTGTTATCTTGAATTTCTTTGAGTTTCCTCAGCATAGCAATTTTGAATTCTCTGTCTGAAAGGTCACCAATCTCTGTTTCTCCAGGACTGGTCCCTGGTGCCTTATTTAACTCTGATGAGGTTGTGGGTTTTTTGTTTTGTTTTGTTTTTTGTTGTTGTTGTTGTTACTTTTTTTTTTTTTTTTTGGAATGGTGTTGATCCTGATGTTGATCACAGTTCTTCAATGACTAGTCATTGAGGAATTAGGTATTTACTGTTGTCATCATAATCCGGGCTTATTTGTAGCCATCCTTCTTGGGAAGGCTTTCCAAATATTTGAAAGGACTTAGATTTTGTGATCTAAGATATATCTGCTTTAGGGGATAACCCAATCCCAGTAACACTATTGTACTTGCAGACTTGTAAAAATACCACCATCACGGTCTTGGACTAGATCCAGGAGAATTCTCTGGATTACGAGGCAGAAATTATTGCTCTCTTCTCTTGTTTTCTTCCAAACAAATGGAGTCATGTGTTTGTGTGTGTGTGAGTGTGTGTGTGTGTATCTGTGTCTGTGTTTTGAGCCACCTAAAGTTGGAGGTGATGTGACACAAGCACCCCTGGGGCCACTAACACTATGACTGTACTGGGTCAGACCTGATGCCAGCACAGCAGATTCTTGCCAAAGAGCTGTGGTAACCACTCCCTGGCTACTGTCTTTTTCACTCAAAGCCCTAAAGGTTTTCATTCAGCAAGTGGCAAAGCAAGCCAGGTCTGTGTCCTTCCCTTAGGGCTGAGAGATTCCCCCAAGCCCCAGGTTGGTCAAGAGGTGAAGTTTGGGAGTCTGGGACTAGAGTCGAAAACCTTACCCATTCAGGGCTTGGGGGAACTCATAGCAATTGAAGAAAATAATTATTCATTATGACCAAGCGGGACTTATCCCTGGGATGCAAGGGTGGTTTAACATACACAAATCAATCAATGTGATACATCATATTAACAGAACGAAGAATTTTAAAAATGATTATTTCAACTGATACTGAAAAAGCATTTGATAAAATTCAATATCTCTTCATGATTTAAAAAAAAAAAAACCCTCAAGAAATTGGGTATAGAAGGAACATACTGCAATGTAATAAAAGTCATATATGACATATCCACAGCTAATATCATACTGAATGGGAAAAAAACTGAAAGTCATTCAGTTTTTAATAACCAGAATGTTATTCAATATAGTACCGGGAGTCCTAGCTAGAGCAATCAGACAAGAGAATGATATAAAATGCATCCAACTTGGAAACAAAGAAGTCAAAGTTTCCTTGTTTGCATATAATATTATATTTGGAAAAAACTAAAGACTCCACCAAAAAAACTATTTGAACTGATAAATTGAATAAAATTGCAGGATACAAAATTAAGATACAAAAATCGGTAGCATTTCTATGCCAACAGTGTATAATATGAAAAAGGAATTTAAAATGTAATCCCGCTTACAATTGCCACACATAAAATTAAATATCTGGGAATTAACCAAAGAAGTGAAAGATCTCTATAATAAAAACTATAAAACATTGATGAAAGAAATTAAAGAGACAATGGAAAAATAGTCCATGTTTATGGATTGGAGGGGCCAATATTGTTAAAATGTGCATATTACCTAAAACAATCTGTGGAGCCAATGCAATCTCTATCAAAATATGAATGACAGTCTTCACAGAAATAGAAAACAACAATTCTAAAATTTATATGGAACCACGAAAGACCTAGAATAGTAAAGTTATCCTAAGCAAAAAGAACAGGAGAAATAACATTACCTGACTTCAAATTATACTACAGAGCTATAGTAACCGAAACAGCATGATACTGGCATAAAACCAGACACATAGACCAATGGAATGGAATAGAGAACTCAGAAACAAATTTGCACACCTAAAGTGAATTCATTTTCAACAAAGGTGCCAAGAACATGCACTGGGGAAAGGCAGTCTCTTCAATAAACAGTGCTGGGAAAACTGGATGTTCACATGCAGAATAATGAAACGAAATCCACACCTGTCACAATATACAAAAATCACATGAAAATGGATTAAAGGCTTAAATCTATGACCTCACACTATGAAATTATTACAGGAAAACACAGGACAAAAGCTCCAGGACATTGGTCTAGGCAAAGAATTTTTGAGCCATGCCCCATAAGCTCAGGCAACCAAAGCAAAAATGGACAAATGGGATCACATCAAGTTAAAAACAACTTCTGCACAGCAAAGAAAACAATCAACAAAGTAAAGAGACAACCTGCAGAATGAAAGAAAACATTGGCAAACTATCCATGTGACAAGGGAATAATAACCAGAATATATAAGAAGCTCAAACAACACTATAAGAAAATATCTCATAGCAGGTCTATGTATTTATGAGGTACATGAGCTACACTGATACAGGCATGCAATGTGAAATAAGTACATCATGGGGAATGGGGTATACATCCTCTTAAGTATTTATCCACAAATAATTTTTTTTAAACCTTAGAAATCAACTGGGTGCAGTGACTTATGCTTATAGTCCCAGCCCAGCACTTTGGGAAGCTGAGATGGGCGGATCACTTGAGGCCAGGAGTTTGAAAACAACCTGGCCACCATGGTGAGACCCCTGTCTCTACTACAAAAAAAAAAAAAAAAAAATTAGCCTGGCATGGTCAGGAGAGCCTGTAATCCCAGCTACTCAGGAAACTGAAGCAGGAAAATCACTTGAACCTGGGAGGCAGAGGTTGCAGTGAGCTGAGATTGCACTACTGCACTCCATCCTGTTGTCTGAGAGAAAACATGGTATGTCTTCTATTATTTTAAATTTGTTAAGGTGTGTTTTATGGTCTACAATGTTGTCTACAATGCACTCCATCCTGGGCCACAGAGCTGTCTCAGAAAAAACAAAACAAAACAAAACAAAACAAAACAAAACAAAACAAAACAAAACAAAAACCCTTAGAAATCTTCCTGGTGTTTGATTGTACTACTGCTGAGCTGTTGAGGCTTATCAATTTTGCTGATCTTTTCAAAGAATAAGCTTTTGAATTTGTTTATTTTCTCTATTGATTTTTGTTTTCAATTTTATTGATTTCTGCTCTAATTTAGATTACTGATTGTTGATTTTTTTTTTTTTTTTTTTTTTTTTTTTTTTTTTTTTTTTTTTTTTTTTTTTTTTTTTTTTTTTTTTTTTTTTTTTTTTTTTTTTTTTGACCCAGGGTCTCCTTTTCTGCCCAGACTGGAGTGTAGTGCAGCTCGTGGCTCACTGCAGCCTCACATTCCTGGGCTCAAGCTATCTTCCTGTTTCTGTCTCCTGAGTAGTTAGGAATACAGGTGTGTACTACCACATTAAGCTAACTTTTTTCATTTCTTTCTTTATTATTATTTTTTTAATAGAGGCTGGGTCTTGCTATGTTGCCCAGGCTGGCTTTCCTTGTTTTTAATACATAAATTAAATGCCATAATATTTTCCTCTGTACACTGTTTTTGTAGCATCACACAAATTTTAATGTTTTCATTTTTATTTGTTAGCAATTATTTTTCATTTCTCTTAAGACTAACCCATGTGTTATTTAGAAGTGTGCTGTTTGCTCTTCACATATTTTGAGAGTTTCCAGTTATCTTTCCTTTATAGATTTCAGTGTAATTTCAGTGTGGTCTCAGAGAAAGCATGGTATGATTTCTATTATTTTAAATTTGTTAAGATGTGTTTTATGGTCTACAGTGTGATTTATCTTCTTAAATGTTCAATGTGAGCTTGAGAAAAAATGTATATTCTGCAGTTACTTAATAAAGTAGTTTATACATGTCAAGCCAGTTAAGTGATGATGTAGTTGAATTCAGCTATGTCCTTACTGATTTTCTGGAGAAGCCTGTTGGATCTCCATTTCTTTTAGAGGGAGTGTTAAAGTTCTCACCTATAATAGTAAATGTGTCTATTTCTCTTCATAGTTCTATTAGTTTTGCCCCATGTATTTTGGTGTTTGGTGGTTGGGTACATATATGATGAGCATTGTTATGTCTTCTTAGACAATCGATTCCTTTATTGTTAGGTAATGCCCCTTTTTATTCCTCGTAAGTTTCTTTGCTGTAAAATCTTTTTTGTCTGAAATTAATATAGCTACTGCCACTTTATTTTGATTAGGATTAGCATAGTGTCTTTTTCTCTATTTATTTACATATATATATGTGAACTTACATTTACATTGGATTTCATATAGAAAACTTTAGATAATTTTATTTTTTGATCCACTCTGATAATCTCTGTCTTTTCCTTAGTGTAGTTATACCATTGATGTTTAAAGTGATTATTGACATAGCTGGATTAATATCAACCATATTTCTTACTGTTTTCTAGTTATTGCCGTTTTTCTTTGTTCTTATTTTTGTCTCTTTTGTGGTTTTAATTGTGCATTTTTATGACTTTGCTTTCTCTGTGTTCTTAGCTTATCAGCTATACCTGCTTTTTTACATTTTTATGTGGTTGCCATAGAGTTTGCAACATACATTCCTAATTAATGCAAGCTCACATTCAAATAATACTGTATCTCTTTACAGATAGTCTGAGTGCCATATAATAATGTAGTCTTAATTCCTCTCTCCCATCACTTGTAACATTGCTGTCATTCATTTTACTTACATATTATCATATATTCATACATAAGATACATATGTACACATATATAATTGAATGCATTGTTGCTATTATTACGTGGAAAAATGCTATACATTACATTGATTAAGAATACAAAAAAGTTTCATTTTGCCTTCACTTCTTCCTTCTTTGATGATGTTTCTTTCTTTATGTAAATCTGAGTTTCTGCCCTCTATTATTTTAGTTCTGTCTAAAGAGCTTCTTTGACATGTCTTGCAAGACAGGTCCGCTGGCAACAAATTTCCTTAATTTTTGTTTTTCTGAGAAATTCTTTCTTTCTGCTTACCTCGAAAGATAATTTCACAGGGTACAGAATTCTGGCTTGATGTTTTTTTCTATCAAAGCTTTAAATATTTTGCTACAATCTCTTCTCACTTGCATGATTTCTGAGAAGTCATGGGTAATTTTTAACTTTGTTCTATAGGCAAGGTTTTATTTTTTCCTCTGGAATTTTTTTTGAGAAAATAATGCCTATGTATAGGGTTTGGGGTTTGGTGTTTTTTGTTTTATGTTTTGCTTACTTATGCTGATCAGTATTTTCTGAGCTTCCTGGATCTGTGGTTTGATGCCTAACATTAGCTTGGGGTAAATTCTTAGTCATCCTTGTTTTAAATATTTCTTCTCTTTCTCCTTCTGGTATTTCCATTTCATGCATGTTACATCGTTGTAGCTGTCCCACAATCTTGGATTTTTTTGTTCTGTTGTTTTAGTTGTTGATGTTGTTGTATTAGTCTTTATTCTCCTTGCTTTTCAATTTTGGAGGTTTCTATTGAGATATCCTCAAGATCACAGAAATTTTCCCTAGCTGTGCCTAATCTTCTAATATGTCTATTGAATGCAATTTTCACTTCTTGTTTCCTTCCTTCCTTCTTCCTTCTTTTCTCTCTTTCTTCTTTCTTTTCTTCCTTTTCTTTCTTTCTCTTTCCTTCCTTCCTTCCCTCTTTCTTTCTTACTTTCTTTTCTTTCCTTTCTTCTTTTTTCTTTTCCTTCTTTTCTTTTTTCTCTTCTTTCTTTTCTTTTTTCTTTTGGTGGGAGATAAGGTCTCACACTGACACCCAGGTTGTAGTGCAGTGGTGTAAGCACAGCTCACTGCAGGCTCAACTTCCCAGGCTCAGTTGATTCTCCCACCTCAGACTCTTGAGTAGCTGGAACTGCAGGTGTGTGCCACCATGCCTAGCTAGTTTTTATATTTTTTTAGAGAAATAAGATCTCACTATATTGTACATGCTAGTCTTGAACTCCTGTACTCAAGCAATCCTCCTGCCTTGGCCTCCCAAAGTGCTGAGATTACAGGTATGAACCACCATGCCCAGCCACATTTTTCATTTTTGTTACACTATTTTTTAGCCTCTACCATATTTTTGGTTATTTCTTAACATTTTTCATCTCTCTACTTACATTACCCTCTGCCCTTGTATGCTGTCTACTTCATCATAGTAATCATAATTGCTTTAAATTCCCTGTTTGGTATTGCCAACATTCCCATTATGTCTGGTTCTGATGCTTGCTCTGTCTCTTCAAAAAGTTATTTGCATTTTAGTGTGCCTTGTAATTTTTTTTCATGTTAGCCAAACATGATGTATTGTTTAAAATGAACTACTGTAAATAGGCTTTTAGTAATATGGAGGTAAGATATAGGGGAAGTAGACATGTCCTATAGCACTACAGTTAGGTATGTCTTTTAGTGAGCTAATGTCTCTGGTCTCGAACTTCATAAGCGTTTCTCAGGGTTTTTGTTTTGTTTTGTTTTGTTTTGTTTTTCCTCTTCCCTTGGGTGAGACAGGATGGCCAGAATTGGTTAGAATTGGGTATTTCCCTTCTGTCTCATGGTAAGGCAGAATGAACTGGAGTTTGGTATTTCCCTTCCCTTAGATGGCTCTGATAAAACACTAGCAGATTAGGCTCTGGTTAACCAGTTTCTCTTGAGGGCATACTTTGTTAAGAAAAACATACTCTTGAGAACCTGGTTGAGCTCCTGGAGGTAAACCTCACAAAAATGTGGAGGCCTCCTTGTGACTGGGTTTGTCTGGAGTTTTTAACTCTCATACTTGAGCAATTAGTCAGTTACAGTTCAGGTTTTTCTACCCTAGCACTGCTTCCCATAGAGTTTTCTGCTGTGGTATTTTGCCATTTTTCTGTATCTGTCTGTCTGTCTCACAAATTTGGGATCATCAGTTTTCCCTTTGACCTCAATACTCTTAAAAATCCAAGAAGAGCTGTTGATTTTTTCAGTTTGTTCGGCTTTTTACTTGCTGTCAGGACAAAGTAAAGATTCCTAAGCTGCTTCTACATTCCTGATTAAAAATTGGATGTCTTCTTGCTGTGTTTTTTAAAAAATAATAAGGAACGATATTTACAAAGTCTGTTTAAAATGATTTGAAGCTGGGCATCAGTTTTATAAATTCCATTCTATTTCTGGTTAGCAACCATTCCTAAAGTGTACCCCTCCAGTCATCCTATTGAAAACCAGAGATTTTACTGGGGATCCTTCTCCTTGGAGAATGCCATAATTTACACTTTTTTCCCTAGTTCTATTACACTTATCTTCTTGGAATGTGGAGAGATGCTTCTGATTTGGCAAATGCTTTGAGCAAAAAAGCTATGCCAGATATTGGGCTCATTTCAGTCTATCTCTTCTCTCTCAGCTCTTAGCTTACTAGGTTCTTCCTTCTTTATCAAGTTGTTTTGTCTCTGAAGAATTTTTTATTGTATAACAACTTACACAATTGTAGAAGAAACTGGGGAGCATAGGTTCTAAAGGAAGAAATTTAAAAATCAGAGAAAAGGCACTAACTAACTAGCTCTCCTGAAGCCAGGCACTTTTAGTTGCTGGAGTGGCAATGCACAGGAGTGTTGGGAGAGAAGACTGGAAGGCTGTTGTTTCTGGATCTGGTGGAGAGCTGAGGATTGTGACTTGTTATCAGGCCAGCTATCATGAAGAGCTAGACATCATGGAGAAAAGAAAGGACAAGCTAAAAATTGCAAACATCTCTGTGCCCATCTCTCACCATATTCAGTCATGATAACCTTCAAAGCTAAACAGCTTTTGCTTCACTTCTACCTTCCAAATCTCATATTTGTTTCCCTTTTGGTCAATTCTAACTGGAACCATTCAGGGAGGGGAATTTTGGTAAACAGGTCTAGCCTAGTCACATTGACACAGTACAAAATCATCATGGACAATGACAAGTAATTTACCCAAGTGGAAACCAAATGGCCAGTAAACATAATAAAGGACGTTAAGCTTTACATTCCCTCAAAAAAATTCGCTTTGACAAGTAAATGAGATACTGTTTCACAAGCATGTGATGGGGTGAAATAAAAGTGTTAATATACTAATAATAGGGAGCATATATTCCTGACAGAGCGTAAATTGGTACATTCAAGTTAAAAGGCAATTTGAAATCTTCAATATAATTTAAGGGCCAGGCATGGCAGCTCACACCTGTGATCCCAGCACTTTGGAAGGCTGAGGCAGGTGGAACACGAGGTCAGGAGTTCAAGACCAGCCTGGCCAACAGAGTGAAACACTGTCTCTACTAAAAGTACAAAAATTGGGCCGGGCGCGGTGGCTCAAGCCTGTAATCCCAGCACTGTGGGAGGCCGAGGCGGGTGGATCACGAGGTTAAGAGATTGAGACCATCCTGGTCAACATGGTGAAACCCCGTCTCTACTAAAAATACAAAAAATTAGCTGGGCATGGTGGCGCGTGCCTGTAATCCCAGCGACTCAGGAGGCTGGGGCAGGAGAATTGCCTGAACCCGGAAGGCGGAGGTTGCGGTGAGCCGAGATTGCGCCATTGCACTCCAGCCTGGGTAACAAGAGCGAAACTCCGTCTCAAAAAAAAAAGTACAAAAATTAGCTGAGTGTGCTACTTGGGAGGCTGAGGCAGAAGAATCACTTGAACCTGGGAGGTGGAGGTTGCAGTGAGCTGAGACTGTGCCACTGCACTGCACTTCAGCCTGGGCAACACAGCCTTACTCTGTCTCAAAAAAATAAAATTAAATTAAAGATGTGCCTAGCTTTCAACCCAGTGATTCTACTACTAGATATGCGCTATTCACATTTGTATGTGAAGATAAATGTACTAAAATATTCATAGCAGCACTGGTTTTAATAGCTGAAAGAAAATCTGCAAAAGAAAATTAAATCTTAGTGGGACTCTAGATAAACGCCTATTTATTTGTAAGAGAAAAAACCCGTGCAATAGTTAAAATTAGAGCTGGACCTAAATGCAAAAATATGAATAAATATTTAAAATAATGTTGAAAAGGCAAGTTGCTAAAGAATGCATAGTGTATAATAGCATTTCTATAATTTTTAAAACATTCAAAATAAAAATTCGAAATAAAACTACATATATTTATAGAATTCATACATATGTATGAATATGTAAAATAATATTCATATGAATATTTCTTTAGGTAACCTCTCACAAAATCTGAGGCATTAATACTTAACTGTAATTCATTGAAGTTACTACTAAAGAAAACTAAAAAAATAAATCCTGGGAAATTAGCACATTCACAGTAGTCTTATCTTATGCCGTATGCAAATAAGCATCAGCCTGCACCCTTTGAACACTAGAACCAAATTCTGAGACAGTTAATTCTTCCTACATGGTTACCAAAATATTTCAAATATCTAGCTCAAAGAAAATCCAATAAAATATGTAAAACACTGTATTAGTCTGTCTTATGTTGCTAATGAAGACACAACAACTGAGACTGGGTAATTTATAAAGAAAAAATATTTAATTGATACACAGTTCAGCATGGCTTGGGAGGACTCAGGAAATTTTCACTTGTGGCAGAAGGGGAAGTAAAACATGTCCTTCACATGGCATCATGAAGGAGAAGTGCAGCACAAAGCAGGGAAAAGCCCCTTATAAAACCATCAGATCTCATGAGAAATCACTCACTATCATGAGATCAGCATGGGGGAATCTCCCCCATGATTCAATTACTTTCCACAGGGTCCCTCCTATGACACATGAGGATTATTAAAACTATAATTCAATATGAGATTTTGGGGGGACATAGCCAAATAATATCAAACAATCAAACACCTCTTCTCCCTAAAACTATTAGGCAACATTGACAGAAATTAAATATATAAATAAATAAAAAATTATAGTATGTTCATGGTTTGAAAGATGCCACTTTTCTCTAAGTTAGCCTAAAAATTGAATGCAATTACATTCAAAATTCTCATATTTTTCTTTTTTCTTCAAATTTTTAAAATATATCATTGTATATATAAATAAATATATACTTTATACATGTGATATTTTATACATGTGACATTTTGATACATGTATAGAGTGTCTATTGTAATAATACAATCTGTATTGCAAATCAGGGTAATTGGAATATTTATCACTTTAAACATTTGTATTTGTGTTGGCAACATTACAATTCTTCTACTTACTTTTAAATATACAATAAATTAATGTTAATTATAATTTCTCTACTGTACTATCAAATACTATAGCTTCTTTATTCCTTCTATATAGCTGTATTTCTGTACCCAGATTTTTTTTGTAGAGATATACATTGAAATGCAAATAACCAGGGCAATCTTGAAGAAGAGAAAACTGAGAGAACCTGCTCTATTAGATATCAAAATAAATACAGAGCTACAGTAATAAGAATGATATTGGTACAAAGATAGATGAATAGAATAACAGATCAGAATAGCGTAATCAGAAACAGACCTGAGTGTATATGAACACTTGATTTATATCTAATGTGGCACTGCAGAACAGTGGCAAAAGGACATCATTTTTCACTAAACACTATTACATTTTTATATGGAAAAAACAAACCTTAACTACCACATCACACAATAAATAAATAAAAATCATTTCCAGGTGGTTGTAGAACTAAATGTAAAATATAAACATAGAGATAACATAGAGAATATCTTTATAAATTTGGGAGAAAAAATATTTATTAGAACATAAGAAGCGCTGATCATAAAGGGAAAAGACTGACAAGTTGAACTACCTTAAAATTAAGAAATTCTCTATATTGAAAGATATCATTAAGATGGCAAAAGCCAAACTACAGAGCGGAGAAGGTAAAAATAACAAAAGGCTGGTATCCAAAAATATAGAAGTTATCTATATCTGATAAAAACAAAGACAATCCAACAGAAATATGGCATTAGATTTAAAAAGTTACTCACAAAAATCGATGTCAAAATGGCCACTGGACATATGAGAAGGTGCTGAACATCATAACATATCAGGGAAACAGAAGATGAAAGCATAAGCTTGGTAAGTGCACAGCGGTATGCCACCAGAATGACAAAAGCAAAAGAGTATAAACCAACTGTTGGTAACAATACAGAGCAACAAGAGCTTTCTATTGCTGAGGAATGGAGTGTAAACTGTTACCGACACTTTGGAAAGTTGATTAGCAATATGAATTCAAGCTAACCATCATACTTTATAATTCAGCAATTTCACTCCTATGTTTGAACCCCAAAGAAATGTATGCACATGCATAGCAAATGACAAGCTTAGTAATATTCACTGCAGTATTATTATTGGTAATAGTCCAAAACTGGAAACAACTGAAATGTTCATCAGCAATAAAATATTTAAATATGCATCTATAGTAATGCTATTCAGCTATGAAAATAGAAAAAACAGAACTATGCATAAAAACATAAATGACTTGAGTGAAAGAAAGCAGACACGATTTTTGTTTTGCTTTCTTTTTTCTTTTTTTTTTTTTTTTGTCATCCAGGCTGGAGTGCAGTGGCTTCATCATGGCTCACTATAGCCTCGACTTCCTGGACTCAACAATCCTCTCACTTCAGCCTCTCGAGTAGCTGGGACTACAGGAATGCCACCAACCCTGGCCAATGTTTGTATTTTTTGTAGAAACAGGTTTTGGCCATGTTGCCTAGGCTGGCCTCAAACTCCTCCCTCCTCAGCCTCCTAAAGTGCAGGTGTATGCCACTGTACTCAGTAGAACATGTTACTTCTATTTGATTCCATTTACATAACCTTCAAACTAGCAAAAATTTAGCTGTGTCATTGTAAGTCCTGAAAGTGATTTCCCTTAGGAAATAGGGAGGGATTGGTAATTGGTATGGGGTCTTAAGTGGGAAGTGGGTAATTCTAGGCTGCTAGTAATTTCATATTTATTTCTTTAGTTAGTTATTTACTTATTTTCTTAAGGCAGAGTCTCCATCTGTCACCCACGATGGAGTGCAGTGGTGCCATCTCAGCTCACTGCAACCTCCGCTTCCCAGGTTCAAGCGATTCTCATGCCTCAGAGTCCTGAATAGCTGAGATTGCAAGTGTGTGCCACCATGACTGGCTAATTTTTGTATTTTTAGTAGAGATGGGGTTTCACCATGTTGGCAAGACTGGTGTTGAACTCCTGGGCTCAAGTGATCCGCTCACCTCAGCCTCCCAAAGTACTGGGATTACGGGTGTGAGCCACTATGCCCAGCCTAATGTTATTATTTCTTGATCTTTGTCTCTGTCATGGTTACATAGGGGTGTATTTACTTTGCAATAATTCATTAAACTATACACATGACTTTTGCACTTTTCTGTATGTGTGTTATACTTCAATCACTTTTTTTTTAAGTACACAGGCTCAAATGAGAAAGTAATTACCAAATTGTAGCAGCCAATTTTAAAGCTTTTGTGGTGGCAACTTGAACTGGAAGGACTTTCTAGAAAATCTAATCAGTATGACAATATTCCCTATAAGTTACGTGAGTAGACATTTCTGTGTTGTCTGATATATTCTCTATATTATTTTAATGTGTATATTCATAGGTAAAATAGAAAAGGAAGAAAAATGAACATTCTGGAGCATATATACTACATAAAGCACAATGATAGATGTTTTCCATGCATTTTTTAATCATCAGAAATATACAATGGTAGTTACTGTTATTCACATTTTTTAGTTTAAGAAATTGAGACTTTTATATGTTAAATAACTTGCCTAAAGTCATATCTCCAAAGGATAAATATCCAAGCAAATAGCTAGTAAATGTCCTTCTGATTTCATGTTACATTGTTTAGCTCCATAAACTATATGAATTGGACGTGAACCTGTGTAGCATCAGCAAAATCTGTATCATACTGTCAAAAGACCCAATCTTTTGCCATAACTGCAGCATCTACTGTCTATAGAATCCTAGTACAATATACTTAAACCTTCTGAATTTGGGTACTTATTTCTAAATAAAAAACTGAGGATATTTTTGATGCCCCTCCCAGGTTCTCTTTACCATCTAGAGTATCCATCTCCCATCTCCTGTAAGTATTGATGACAATATCCCTCTTCTCTACAGAGAGTATTGGTCAAACAGGAACTTCCCCCTACCCCCAGGGACAGGGGTACAGAAAGCCAGCCCCTTGAATGGAGGGGGTCCAACTCTGTGGTGCAGTCTGTGCACAGAGCTTATCTGTGGGATTAGATTGAACCTAGTGACTAGCTGAAACCACTTACTTGCTTCTGTTCTAGTTCTTGTCCTGTCTGGCTTCTCTCACACTTTCTCCTAATGATATTGCCTCAATAAATCATTTGAAAAGAATTTCTATCTCAGGATTTTAGGTACAGGCAAAAAAAAAAAAAAATCTACTTAAAGTTCATGAGAATAAAATGAAATAATACATGAAATATTACCTATAGAGTACTATAAAAATTTGATATTGGCATTATACAAAATTACAGAACAAGTAAAATTGTTTTTATTCATTACCCCTAGAATATAAAAAATGACCACCTTATGGGTACCTAGTATACTTGTGTTGTGTCTTCTCTTTCACATGTCAAAACTAGGAACTAGCAAATATGTGAGATCTGAGTCACTAGGCTAATTGGCCAAAGTGTGTGGTCCTAGGTCATGAGACATTCAAGAGTCTGAAAAAGAAAAAAAAATGGGTTTGTCTAGCATGTTTTTGTCATAGCGGTTAAGTCTGAGTGAATATGTTTTGCTGATCTAGAGATATCCAATGTTTTTGGTTTAGTGCCTTCAAAATAATTTTTTACATTATATTTTTCAGTTGTTAGCTAAAGTTTTATACTGATGATTTAATAATTAAACAGAATTGTAATTTCCAGCAAATTGTGTATTGCACTTATGTGTTAAATATTTTTCATTGAAACAATACAGCAGCACATTTAACTTATTTAATTTAGAGAACATGTCTGCCAAAAAACGTCACTGGCAAAGCCAGTTCTTAATTGAGAAACAATAACTAAAGTGGAATTTTCTGTGAGGAAAAAGAAAATCCTGACTTTGTTTTTCAATTTCAATAAATATTTAAATATGTATTCCCACTAGCATCTCACCTCTGAATGCTAACCTATATAAGTAACACATGGTTTTCAGGAGATGGATCAAGTCACAGGGGACTACCCATTAGTCTTTCAATCCTTCATCCTATTAGAAGAGGCACTTTCCTTTCCAATATTTCATGCATTGATGCCTTCCTGGATGCATCTTATGATACTCCTTTATTTTCAGTTCTCACATTGTTTATCTGTGTTATTCCTCAGAGGTTTTCACATCCTGGAATAATGTACCATAATAATTTGAGAAGAGGGAAAGAAAGGTAGAGGTTCTGTGAAGAGAGATATGGAAAAGAAGAAGTGGCAGTGCCTTCTAGAAAACCTTCTTATATCCCAGGGCTCTGCTTGTCACCACTTTAGCTTCTGGGTCACCCTTCATTCTGCCAGACCTCTGGAGAGAAGGTGGCTCCACAGATCTAGACCCAAGATTTGTCCTAGTCAGAATCTACAGCTGAGAAACTGTTGCTCTTAGTTTCCCTTATTAAGTCTAATTTTAGGTTCACAGCAAAATTGGGAGAAAGGTATAAAGATATTTCACATACTCACTGCCTCTACACATGCATAGCCTCCCCCATTATCAACATCCCCCACCACAGTGGTACAGTGTTACAACTGATGAGCTACATTTATACATCATTATTATCCAAAGGCCATAGTTTACCTGAGGGTTCACTCTTGGTGTTGTACATTCTGTGAGTATGGACAAATGTAGAATAACATGTACCCACCGTTATATTATTTCACAGAGTAGTTTCACCACCCTAAAAATCCTCTCTGCTCCACCTATTTATCTCTTTCTTCCCACTGACCTCAGGCAATCACTGATCTTTTTACTGTCTCCATAGTTTTGGCTTTTCCAGAATGTCACATAGTTGGAATCATACATGATGTAGCCTTTTCAGGTTGGCTTCTTTTACTTAGTAATATGCATTTAAGTTTTCTTCATGTTTCTTTATTGCTTGATAGGTCATTTCTTTTAGTACTGAATAATAGTCCATTGCCTGAATATACTACAGTTTATCCATTCACTTACTGAAAAACATCTTGGTTGCTTCAAAGTTTTGACAATTAGGAATAAATTTCCTTATTACTTACTACCCTTTGGTTATCCACAACTGAAATTCAACCCAACTCCAGCAAAAAATGCTAATAAATTATAAGAATGTTGTGGGGGGTCTCACGGTCCCCAAGGGCTGTCATGTAGCTGGGTCATGGGAACACAGTGGAATCAGGGAATAGAATACCAGCAGTCTTTCTTCTTTAATCTCTGCTCTTTTCTGCATGTCTGATTCATGTTTCTTTTTCTTTCGGTAGAACCGCTTTCTCTTCTTTCCTAACCCATATGGTGGAATAACATAGCTGCCGAAAGCTTCTTAGTATCAATATGACCTGTTTTCCAGAAAAAGACTGAATTCAGTTGTCCAAAGAAAAGAACTCTCATGGGAAAAGAAGGCATCACATGTCCAATATTGATCTATAGAACTACAACCTTGAGATATGATCATGTAGAATCATGTGGATAAGACATCTTGGAAATGAGGATTCTGAACAGATAAAACATCAAACATATACCTAATGCCTTTCCAGCCTGGGAAGAGGGGGTACTGCAAACATCTGGGACAGATCTCACTTCTGAATTAAGTCAATTTATTTCCCATTTTAGGAATATTTTCACTTTACCTATCAAAGAATTAAATGCTATTTTCTGTGAGTTAAGAATTTCAGGCAACGGAAGGCACATCATTTGGGGATTAGAAACGGCAAAGGAGTGAAGCCATCTGCCTAGGAAATTCCATCACCCTTATTCTTAGGATGGCAAATTCATTGTGGAGGTGGGAGAATGAAAGTAATCTGAAGTAAGATAAGAAGAGATTACTTTTCTTCCCCACTGCATCTTTTAATTCAGTGATCTCGTCATTTTCCTTGCACCATTCCTCTATCCAAGTGGCTATCAATCCTGACTAGCATATGCTCTCAGTCCCTTGACCCTGAGCCTCTCCCAAACTTTTCCATTTCCATGGCAGCCCCCTGTGTGTTTTACCTGGATCTTTTGTCAGAGCACTGTCCTTGGGCTTCCTTGGCCTTTGCCTGAATGTGGAGAGAGCAGGAAGTGCCTAGGAATTAATATCTTCCTGAGGCAGTCTGATCACCCAAACCTGGTGGATACAAATAGTCAGCTCCCTGGTCCCTGATGGGGACAGCTCAGAAGTGTACTTATAAGTCTCCAGATGATCCCTGCAGGATTGGGCCAAAGTTACCGTCTTTGCTGGATGTCTCACCCTTGCTTGGCTTTCTTCCCTTCCCTGTCACTTTTCCTGCTTCCCTCCTGGTTTTTCCTTGGAACACTTTTTAATAAATCACATTTATATGATTATTTACCTTAGGGTCTACGTCCAGGTACCCCAAACTTAGATAGCTGACTATGCATTACAATTAGCTTGGAAGTAGATATTATATATTTAGGAGAACAGAAATTATTAGGTCACGAATGAGGAACAAAAATTAAGTTTTTACCAAAAAAACCCTAAGTTAAGAACTTTAATTTTTAATAAAGATGTAATATGTTATGTGTGTGTGTGTGTGTGTGTGTGTCACAGTCATTTCAGAACTAACTTTGGCATGTGGAACAGATAAGACAAATGCCCTAGTCACTGGATTGTAATGAGTAGCATATGGTGGATTATATGGGTTATTTAGATATGCTGATTGACATTATTACCGTTTATAAATGTTTGCTCTCTAATTTCAGACATGTGGGAGAATCACATAACTCTGCCTCCCTTGAAATTCGGTTTGGCCAAATCATGAGTTCAGCCTATGGAATGTGAGTGTGGTCATTCATGAGTATCACTTCCAGGCAGAGGCATTCGATTGCTAGGGCTAAGCCCTTCAGCCCTCTCTAGCCCTTCTGGGTGACTGTGGGAGCATGTGTTAATATTTGTGCTATCTGATTGTAGCAGGCTGGAATGCTGAGTCAGCCTGGAGGACTGCCCAGACCTGCAGAGAAATTCAAACTTTTGTTAAGCTACTGAGATTTGCCATTTTTACTGCAGCATAGCCTATAACCTGCCTGATGATGACATGGAAATGGGCATGGTGAATATTCAGTTAATAGCTCCAAAATTCACCAAGACTACTTAGAGTCTGTCTGTCCCTCTTTCCATCCATACTTATTTTTCTCCTTTCATTTTCTGTGCTGGGTGTGCTATAGAAACAATGGGATGGGCAAGGATGATAGTAGAATATGGTCATTTTCTGCTGAAGAAAATGATTTCCATAAGCACCAGACTCAGTAGGTAAAAACTCCAGAGGTCATGAAGTAACAATCTTAGCTGCTCTTTTTAGGGGTCTTTTGGTTGTATGGAACATAACACTCAAACTAGCTCTAGAAAACAGGACTTATTGTAAGGGTATTGAGGTGTTTATTATCCAGAAAAAAAAATTAAACAATTATGCCTTGGAAGGACAAAAAGAATACAGATTTTGAAATGTCTCTTTCTACTCTCTCCACCCCTGCTGAATCTGACCTATTACCCCTCTATCCAGAATGGCTCTATCTGTTTACACGCCTTGCACTGAATCATGTGCTAGTACCATAGCCCCAGCCTGCAATTACCTTTATTCAAACAACCATCAGACACTTTCCTCTGAATTTTAAGGGCAAGCTCTTCACAGACAGCATCTGATTAATCTAGCTTACTTGTGCAAATTAGGTTAGGGAAGCTAAAGGTTACCAGCCCATAGGTACCTTCTAGTGAGACGTTCACCCACCCTGGTCCAATCCTCTGTAATGGCAGGGATTAAAACTTTGACCTGATGATTACTCAGCAGATGACATTACTGAGGCATTTTACCTACAGCAGGGATGTGGACAGGACAGGTACCCTAAAGCATATTAACATGATTTCTACGACTGACTAGATTTCTTTGGATTGGGCATCAGGAACACCCTGAAATACAGAGGGAAACTCTTTTGAGGGACTGCTCCTAAACAATTGTAACACAAACTATATCCACTTCCTCTCTGAAAATTGCTGCTATCTGTCCTAACTTATCATCAGGGAATAGCTTAGATGTTGCAAGCAAACAATAGAACCCTTAGTGTATTTGGAGAAGGAAGAAATATGAGTAATACTGGGCCTTCCCTTGGACCTACATAATTAATTATTCTTACAGTACGGATGTGTGAGAGACACACCTCACGCTAAAAACTAAACTCTTTAATTCCATGTGTAATCCTCAAGGCCTGAGTCAACTCTCTACTCTATGAAAGTTGACTTTACTGGGAACTCTCTTCTTTTACATAGTGGCACAAATATCTCCATTATTTTACTTGCATGTCTCTTCAAATATCACCTTCTCAGAGATGCCTTCCCGGTCCAAGCTGTCTGAAACAAGTACAGTCATACTTTACTATCTGTGGGGTTTGGTTACAGGACTTCTTGATGATAACCAAATCCACAGATACTAAAGTCTCTGATACGAAATGGTGTAGTATTTGCATGTCGCCTATGCACATCCTTCCTGTATATTTTAAATCATCTATTACTTTTAATAGCTAATACAATGTAAATGCTATGTAAATAATTACTACACTGTCTTGTTAGGAAATAATGACAAGAAAAGAAAGTCTGCACATGTTCAGTACACACATAGTTATCCTTTTTCCCCAAATATTTTTGATTCAAGGTTGGTTGAATCCATGAACATAGAATCCACAGATACAGAGGGCTGACTATAGCAACCTTCTTCCCATTGCTTACTTCCATGTCCTTACCACTGTTCATTGTTTGCACTTACTACTTAGTCTGCCTAACATGTTGGATGTGTTTGTGTTTGTATGTGTGTAACTGTTAATTGTTCTTTTCTATTATCTCTCTTCACTAGAATATGAGTTTTGTGAGGGCAGAGACTTCACTTTTTTTTTTTTTTCATGTTACAGTCCTAGGGCCTAATATGTATAGGTGTTCAATAAATACCTTTTTTTTTTTTGTGAGATGGAGTCTTGCTCTATCACCCAGGCTAGAGTGCAGTGGCGTGATCTCAGCTCACTGTGACCTCCACCTCCCAGGTTCAAGTGATTCTCCTGCCTCAGTTTCCTGATGAGCTGGGATTACAGGTGCCTGCCACCATGGCTGGCTAATTTTTGTATTTTTAGTAGAGATGTGGTTTCACCATGTTGGCCAGGCTGGTCTCAAACTCCCAACTTCAGGTGATCCATCCACCTTGGCCTCCCAAAGTGCTGGGATTATAGGTTTGAGCCACCATGCCCAACCTCAGTAAGTACCTTGTGAATATACGCTTTCCACTAGCTGTGAATAGTAGTAAAATAAAATCTCACTAATTGTAAGCAAAGGGAAAGATGGCCAGCTGATTCACTTAAATGACAGAATATTTACTTGCAAATTCATGAATTTTTAATCAATAATTGGCAAAATCTGTTTCAAGTAAAAAATATATCTCTGCCAACTTAGAAGAGTGAAACTCATTTCTAATTGTTATATTGATTTTGTATATGCAAATATGTTTTTAAAGGCCCTGACAAACTTTCTCCTAAATTGATTTACCAGGTCTCCTACAATTTGTCTGTACCTGTAGTTTGATTAGTAAGCCCTTTGCTAGTATTGTTGAAGTCATTCTCAAAGCACTTAAAATGTAAACCTCAGCTCATTTCATGTCAAATACTCTGAAATTCTAAGTTTAGAAAATCCAGAATACATGAAGTTTTACAGCATGTGTATTTCTTGGATGTATAAAAATATAATAGTACATATATTTGAAATGCAAACATTTATGACTTGGCACCATTAATGTATTTACAATTTCAAAATCAGTAATGAAATTAGAATTAAAACTAAGAGAAAGGACCAATAACATTTCTCTCCAGTGTGTGTGTGTGTGTGTGTGTGTGTGTGTGCGCATGCGTGTGTGTGTAGGGGTGAGTATACATGTTTTTAATTTTTTGGGTCATACTGAAATTTCTCTGACACTAGAACCTGTGTTACTTAGGCTAGTAACTTACATAGTAGATACCACTATGCTTTAAAAATTAATTCAATGAAATTTGTTGAGCACCTACTCTGTGCCCCAAACTGGGATATGAGATGATGATACAAAAATATTAATAAATAAAATAAATATGAATATTTATTAAATACAAATGAATAATGACGGTAGATAGCCTTGCCAAACTTTATGTAAAATATCTCTCTCTCTCTTACATTTGACATAAAATTCCACAAATTACAGTTTAATCCTGATGGGAAAAAATTAAATTTATTCCTGAATACATTTGGTATAAAAATGTTTGCCGGGCGCGGTGGCTCAAGCCTGTAATCCCAGCACTTTGGGAGGCCGAGGCGGGTGGATCACGAGGTCAAGAGATCGAGACCAGCCTGGTCAACATGGTGAAACCTCGTCTCTACTAAAAATACAAAAAATTAGCTGGGCATGGTGGTGCGTGCCTGTAATCCCAGCTACTCAGGAGGCTGAGGCAGGAGAATTGCCTGAACCCAGGAGGCCGAGGTTGCGGTGAGCCGAGATCGCGCCATTGCACTCCAGCCTGGGTAACAAGAGTGAAACTCCGTCTCAAAAAAAAAAAAAAAAAAAAAAAATGTTTAATGCTCCTTGAAAAATAATTTTTCTAAATGAGTAAAACTGCCTTCTAAAAGAAACAAGGCTCAACAAAATTTCAAGAGTAATCCAAAAAATAAGAAATAAAACTTTCTTTTGGTTTGAACCTCAAATAAGATCTATGTAGAATAGCATATTTCATAGGACCTCTATTGAAGTAGGGTAGAACTAGACAATGTGAGAAGGAAATGTCACAGGAAGTAGCTTTAAGATAATAACCCAAAGTCTCATATACATTCATGGCCCTATCATGATTGACTGTATACTTCGCAGGTTCCTCAGCATTGTGTTCCATGAACTCAAGTAAGATAGGTCAGACATACTGCTGTCTACCATCAGCTACTCAGCTACTCAGAAAAAAAGTGCATGCCTCAGAAAAGTCATAATCAGAAGCTATCCCTCAACTGTAACGTCCAAAGGGTAATAAATTCATCCAAGAACCAAAAGAAAGTTCAAACTTTTGAAAGCAGGTTATTTTCAAAACAGAATATAACATACAATATGTTATTTTAATTTTAAAAATAAAGCAACTGAAAGAGCACTTAATAGTAAACTACAATGTACTTAATTTACTATGATTTGTACCAATGGAAGTAAGCTGTGTGGCGCACTTAAATGCATAGATGACTCCGAATCTGCAATATTTTCTTTTTTGCCCCACATATTTATCTTCACAATTAGTTTTGATAAAGCTAGTAGTTACTCTCCAATAGAAAGAGGAAGTAACACTTGACACTTAAATGTTTGCATAGATAATATGTATCTAATGATCATATAACAAGACATTTAAATCCTTGAATGAAGGAACAAAATCTCTGAATCCTTCTTTACTCCATTTTATGGATCATGTAGCATAGGGCCTTTCACAGAACAGGTGTTCAAAACACAAGTGGTCAATGAATATTCACTTACAGATAATTAAGACTCGATGCAAAAAAAATAAGTATTTTTAGTTTTTTGTTAGTTATATTACAGTAAAACAATAATTCTAGGTTTTGCTAAGCATTGTACTTTTTGAACTACCATAATAAATTACTTTTGTATATTAATTTGTTAATATTAGCTATTCTAACAAATTTTAATGGAGTAACACAATACATGTGTAAAGCCCAATGCATATTTTTGTAGTAAGTGGGCAGCATTCCTCTGCATGGTAACTAAGGAACTCTCTTTATCTCTGGGGTTTGGCCTGTCCTGAGTCTTATAAGTCTCTGCATTCAGCTAAAGGATGGGAGCCCATAGACTAGAAAATGTATATCTGCTGCTTAACTGTCTCGGCCTGAGAGAGACCAACCACCTCAGCCCACTGTCCACCGATCAGAACTAGTCACATGGACCTAATTAGAGGAAAGCAGGGTCAGGCTAGAAATGGAATCCCTTACTGGGCAGATAATTCCCAGGGTGAATTATACTAAGGAAGGGAAAACACAATTTTCTGATAGACAAAAAGTTGTCTTTTTTCAAGTTTTTGCCCCCTGCGATTTCTTGATAAGCAGGACATTGTCAAAGTCAGCATCTGGGAACTGAAGCAACCCCTTCAAAATGTAAATTCCAAATATAAGATATTCTCATGCAAGTGGTAATATAATTATGGACTGCTAAGGCAGTCTAACATGGGGGTTCCCAGTCCCTGGGCCACAGACTGATATCAGTCTGTGATCTGTTAGGAACCGGGTTGTACAGCAAGAGGTGTGCAGCAGAGCGAGCAAACATTACTGCCTGAGCTCCACCTCCTGTCAGATCAGCAGTGGCATTAGATTCTCGTAGGAGTGCAAACCTTAGTGTGAACTGTGCATGGAAGGAATCTACGTTGCCCGCTCCTTATGAGAATCTAATGCCTGATGATCTGAGGTGAAACAGTTTTATCTTGAAACTACACCCAACCCCCATCCATGGAAAAATTGTCTTCCACAAAACCAGTCCCTTGGGCCAAAAAGGTTAGGGACCTCTGGACAGGACAGAAAAAGAGTGGCAGTAGGAAAGCATAGGACATCTGAAACAATATCTGAATCAAAAAGATGATCTGGCTATCTACTTCAGAAAGCCAGGTGTATGAACACAACTAGTCTGTAGTTAATATGCTGCTGTCCTGTTTTCCTTAAAGCAGGATCTAATTTTGTTTAAGAAGTGTCAGTGTTGCAGCAGTTATGGAATCATACACAGTTATTAAAAGTTCCTGTTGATAATGTGTTGGGAAGTGATTATGAGTCATACCTTTTTTTTCCCCACACATACCTTAGCTAGGAGGTGTCCTAGACTTGTAGCGGACTAAAGGGTGTGCCTGAAAGGTGTGCCTTTATTTCCTATCTATCATAAAATTTTCTATGGTGCTGACATTTTAAGCCTTCTGATCTTGGTTCAAAGATGTTTATCCTATACCCGGTAGAAAGTCCAAATAACGGTGGGAACTTCATTTTTTTCTAATATGTGGGAGAGAGTGTCTTGGCCCTGGAAATGAGCATCTTTGGACATGGTTTCCTGGTCTTTTCTGAAACAGGCCCTCTTCACCCACAGGTCTTGGCATCGCTCCCTCACTGTGTGCCATCTGGCCAGGGACCAACTTCCCAAATCTGCCTTAGCAACTAGCTCTGCCCGTGCTCAGGAGGCTGTTTTCAAAAACCCCTTCCTGAGGAGATTACAGTGATCTCTCAGAGCTCATAATTTTATGTTCTCTGAAAATTGTAGGCTTTATTGAGGGCAAGGACCATTTTCAAATACATTCTCTCCCCACCAAATTACCCACCACAGTGTCTGGCATATAATAAGTACAGAAAATATATTTATTGAATGAATTGTCTAATTGCCACCCAGTATCCTGGGGTTGGAAATGGGGCAGGAGAATCTCAGTGCCAGTGGCAGCCTCTCTGTGCTGGTGGGACACACCCTGCATCTGCTCCCTTTGCTAGGCCTCCACAGAAGTATCTAGTGTGTTTCTTTTCCGTGCAGTCCACATCAAAGTCATGCTGCAGCACTGTCGGTCTCTTACTAAATTTTCAAGTTTGAGCTTTAATCTAATCCTTATATCCAAAACACTTCTCCTGGTTCCATCTCCCAGCTCCCTAAACTTATCTTTGTGTGTGCGGTGTGTCTGTTGCGCAGGGGGGGGGGGGGGGGGGGGGGGGGGATACCTTAAACCATTTATTGGACCCGTGGTCCAATTGAGGAAACAGAAAAACCCTGATACCGAAGGACTTTGGAAATAAAACAGGAAGGATGAAGGGTACATTTATTCAGATTTCCTCATAATTACCCCAAAAAGCTCCAACCATGTTGCCAGTCCTCTAGTGCTGCGGTTGTTCAGGGAGAGGGGCTGTGTGGAGGTGACCTTCTGGTAGAGGGAGACCGGCCTTTTCACCTTTTCAGACTCTGTGGCGCAGCAGGCGGGCCAGGAAGAAGCATTTGGACCACCATCTATCACTCTCAGCCCTGGCGCGCCTGACATTCTCTCCTTCACTTTCCTTCCGACCAGAGGGACAAGTGTGGAGATCCGCTTTGGGCTCCAAGGCTCTGCCCGCACCGGCAGCACCAAGCGGGTGTCGAATGATTGGAAGGAGCAGGGAAGGAAGATGGGTGCCACCTGTCCCGGCCAGTGTCTGCGCGTGTGTGTGAATAAGGACAAGGCCACCCTCTCCCGTGCATCTCCTCGGTTCTCCTTGGAGACCCGCAGGGCCGCCCCAGGGAACTCCGAGTTGCCCGGGGTCGCCGGGGCTCGGTTCCATCCTCTTCCGCCAGCCCGCTCCCGCGATCCACAGCGCCCTGCCGCTCAGGGTGCACGCCTGGGTGGGACACAGTAACAGCCGCCACACCGCCAACGCAAAAGCCCCACTTTCGCTTGGCAAAAGCAAAAACAACCGTACACCCCATCGCAGTAGCAGCTCTTCTCCGCAAGGTAAGTTGTTTATCCGTCGCCGTTTTGGCGATACTCCCTGGACAGCTGCGGCAGCGACAGCAGCTGTGCCGCGGGCGCCGAGCTCCCAGCCTCTTCCTTCCTCCGCCCTCTCAGGGCTGCCTCGCACCCCCACCCCCTTCCCTCTTATCCCCGCCTTCTCTCTCCTTGCCCTCTCGTGGGCCACGCACACACCAGGAGACACCCTCCGCACTTGGCTACTCACACTGCGGCTTAACCCAGCCGACAAGGCACTCTTGCCAAACAGGCGCGGGGGTGTGTGCGGGGTCCGCGTTCGGAGGCCACAGCGGGGTGGCGTGGTACAGCCCATCTCCTCCAGGCCGCGACCCCTTGCCCACTCTCCTTCCCTAATCTCGGCCTGCCAGCAACAGCGACACCTGAGCAGGGACTGGGCGGTGGAGGCGGCAGGCCCGCTGGTCCGGCAGCGGGGAGAAAACAGAGCGAGGGGCGGGGACAACCAGGAGGAGCGGGAGGCGGGACGAGCGGGGAGGCCGCCACCTGGCACTGAGTGATGCACACCCAAGCCAATCAGCGTGCGGGACTCCAACGTCGGGGCGGGAGGTCGGGGGAGGGCTCCGTGGGGAGGAGGAGGTGGCCGGCGCGCAAGAGGCGGGGGCCGGGAGGAGGAAGGGGAGGAGGCGGAGGCGGGCGCGGCGGTGGCGGCGGCGGCGGCGGCGGAGGCGGCCGCGGCCGAGGGGGGTAGGTTGTGCCCGGGACTGTGTCTGCCGAGCTCCGCTGCTGTGCCTGTGTGAGTGGAGGAGCGGCGCGGGGAGGCAGAGGCGAGCGCGGGCGATCGCGACGGCGGGACGTCTCTGGCGGCCGCGGCACCAGCGGCAGCGCTCCGTGTGGAGAAGCTTCGGCAGCGGCAGCAGCAGAAGCTTCAGCAGCAGCAGCGGCGGCCGCTTCTCCGCCGCCGGGGACGCCAAGGTGCGGCTGGTGGCACTGACATCGGCGGCCCTGCCTCTCCTCCCTCGCCCCCGGCCCTCCCCATGTGATCGGTCTTAATCCCGGCCGTGTGTGCGCGCGTGGGGCTCCATTCCGCGGTGCCGGGTCTCCGTGCCGGGGTGGGTGCTCGTGTGTGCGCTTCTCCTCCCCATCCCCCTTCCCCCAAGAATAAAAGAAGAACCGGGAGGCGTGCTCAGAAAATAAATAAATAACCACCACACACGCGCAGCCCGGAGCGAGTCGGCGGGGCTGGCGGCAGCGGCGGAGGAGGAGTGAAGGCGGCGGCGGCGGAGGAGGGACGCGCGGAGAAGGCAGCAACTTTAAAGCCAGCTCAGAGCCCAGACCTCCAGCCGAGCGGTTTGCAGCGCGGCGGCGGCGGCGGCGGCGTTGAGTGTCTGGCCCGCCGGTCCGGTCGGGGTGTGCAGTCGGACGGACGAGCAGCGCGTCGCTGTCCTCCGGCGGCTGGAGATGTCCGAGCCCAAGGCAATTGATCCCAAGTTGTCGACGACCGACAGGGTGGTGAAAGGTAAGCGGAGCGCCGCGGTGGCCCGGGTGCACCGTGTGCCGCAGGCGCCAGGGCAGCTCGCCTTGCCTCGCCTCCCCTCCCCTCCCCCGCCCCGGGTTCTCCTCTGCCCGCTCCAGCCGCAGACCTTCTAGGATATTGTGCAACCCGCGAACCCCCCGCCCCCGCGGTGCCCTTCCCCCATGCGTCCCACCCAGCCTCACTTGGGGCATTTTTATTGACGGGGGCGTCAGTTGGCAAATGGCTGAGCGGCGGGGAGGCGGCGGCGGGGGTGGCGGTGGCGGGGGTGGCGGGAGGGGGCGCCCGGGGGGTGGTTGCTGGCAGGGTGTAGCTGCTGTGACAGAAATAGGAAGTGGGTGGCTGCTCTCAGGCTTGCATGGGATCGGGTTTATGGTTTTCTTCTGCAGAGGGAGGGGTGATTTATGGGTTTTAAAAAATTAATATGGCATTTTTATGTGGCCGTGGCTCTCCACCGACTGCCTCGCTCGGGCAGGGTTCTGTGGGCGCTCCATTGCAGCAATTCCCTCCGCGCCCCCTCCCCCTCCCCCTGGAAGGCCCTGCACAGGACTCGCGAGAGAGCGGGAGAGCGTGGGGGGAGCCCGGCGCTTCCTTCCGCGCGGGGCGCGGGGCGGGGGAGGGGGCGGCCGCTGGCTGGAGGGTGGCCGCGGGGGGCGCGGGAGGCGGGTAAAGACCCGAGAGCACCAGCCGTCGCCGCCCCGGGATTTCCCCCGCATGCCCCTGGAGAGACACGAAAACCACTTCTCCAGCCTTCCTCGCTATCCCCGGCTGTCCCCTGCCGACCTGTCGTTGCTCCTGAAGGGTTCTCCACTCGTGCACACCTCCCAAGTGATAACCTCATTCCGTCTGCTTCCTCCGTGCCCTGGCATCCTTTTGCAACGGGCTGTTTGATTCCTATTATTAGTGCCTCCTCTTCCCTGCCTCCGGGATGATATACTCCTGGCGGGGATGGCACTGGGGTTGCTGGCAAAGAGAAACTGGCATGTGCGGAGTGAGGAAGGGGACAGGCTGGGATTCTCTCTATCTCACGGGAATCCACCGACCTCCTTGTATTCCTAGGTGTAGTGGGGGAGGAACCATCCTATGAATCCTGGAAGGATGAAGTAGCAGAGCAGATCCACCTTGATTAAGTAGTATCTCTCATACCTGGGGTCAGGACACCAAGCTAAGCAGAGATGGGCATGAGCTGTGCGCGAAGCGGGCCTCTGAAATTGGAAACAGCATTGGCTGGTGTAATGTGTATGTGTGTTGTGTGTAGAACAGAGATGATATCTGATGTGGCCAGAGCATGCAATTAGGGTACAGGCAATCAAGCCGTTTGCACCATGAGCACTTAAGAGAAGTGACCCAGCAGCCCAGAGACCATGATACACAAGTCCCTCTGGGGTTTCAGAAATGATCCTTTCTCCTTACAGGCTTACTCAGTTTTTAAAGTAATTTTTCTGTGTGAGTGGTGGTGGTGATGGGGGAAATTGTTTTCCCTTTTTTCAGAAAGAACAAAATATCTTCTTTTGTTTTGGTCATACTGGAATCATTCCTGCTTCAGCTTCAGTGCTTCAGATTCGTATACCCAGAACATAATGAGGAAATAGCTCTGCAACGATTCAAAATAAGGCTGCAGAGAGATGCACAACTATTTTATTTTTTCTGCAGGCATGGATTTTCATGGAAAGAGTCCATTCAAATTCATTTGAGAGACCTGTGTTTTGCATTAAAGGCTTCTGTTGACATTTTCAAAAATTGAGACTCTTTGCTGAAATATCAGAGAATGACAATTATCTCCTTAACTGTGTGAAGTTTAGACTTAGCTCCAATCTAGGTTAAGATCAAAACAATGTAAAGCTTACTATTCAAATGATACTAGTGAATGTGTTGGCCATTAAAAAAACAGTTCTGCACACGTAAGGTCACATTCGCTGTTTTAAATCACAGGATGTGGATTCTTAATGTAAATGTAAAGTCATCAGGTGAACATGTAAAAATAAATGTTTATACTCCCTGGCTGAGTGTCTTTATCAGTTAAAATGGAAGAGCCCACTCAACCATTCCAAAGTTTTTTTGCCTTGCTTTTTTTCAATGCTGTATCATTATAAATGACTTTTCATTTTAGGTACACACACCCACTCGTAATTTCAAAAATTTTATTTACATACTTTTCCAGAACTGAAATACAAGTGTGGATAATAGACTCAAAATAGGAAAAGTTAATTTTGCGTTTGTTTTGATAGAGATCCTGATGTGAGATGTGAAATGTGAAATTTTGTTTATAGAAGTTTTGTTGGTGAATCCTGATTTTAAGGTGGATACACAGTTGCTGTTTATCCTGTGTTTTCATGTAGACTTTATATTATTAGCATGAAAGACATTATCCAAGGTTGGATTCAACATTTTGTCATAAATAACATTTTTATGATTAGTTATTGAAATAATCTATTTTGATTATTAGCCTTCTGTGAAATAATATTTCCCCTTCAATATGTGTACACATACTCAATGAATGGAAAGTACACGTATGCTGGATGTGAAACGTTAACAAATGGTTTTTTTATATTTGCAAAAATTAGGTAATATGGAGTTAAGAAAGCATGATTTTACTTGAAATTTTGTTAGAACTTCATCTCAATGGCCATTTGACTCATTCTTTAATACAGAAAAGAAATTATCTTTAAGGAAGTATTTGTGCCCCTTAAGTTTTCTATATATAATGCAGAAATAATTATTCAGATCGTTATTACCATGGCATGCCATGATATTTACTTACAGTTATCTTTATTAGTGTCATCTGACTTTTGTTGTATAACAAATTGCTGTTTGCAAATAAAGATGTGCTTGTGGTTTGTAGTAATATGATGCGACTGTTTTCCTAATTGTGCTTTTAGAATGCAGCTTCAGAGAGGTAGATTGAGTTTGTTTCAGCTGTGTTATTTTTGAGGTTTGTAGAATCTGCTAGCATGTATTCAGAGACCCTGGTCAGTTTTCTAAACTTTAAAAATGAAATAGAATGATGGCAGTGGAGACTAAAGGTATTCATTTAGATTACCCCAGGAGAAAAAGTTACTTCAATTAGCGAAACTAGTGCTGTTTCATTTTGACTGCTCTTGGATTAAAACAATGGAAAGTAGAAAAATTCAGAGAATACATCTTGGTAATGACATTTGCTGGAAATCAAAATAATTTGATCCATTTATTGTTCTACATTATATTTTTAAAGAGACATACAGCAAACCGAGGGCAATAAAGAGAAGAAGAACTATCTTTTTCTCCCCAGCGCCATCCTGATTTTTCTGTTAGTAGCACTCTACAGGTCTTGTTCCAAACTTTGGCTTTTCTCTATTTCTCTCTGTTCCTGCCTGGAATGCTTTGTCTGGCCCTAGCATTCCCTATTGGTCACAGAACTTTGCTACGTGATAGTTAAAAATACTTAGACGAAATTAAACCCTGTGTGATAATGAGTGTTTGGCTTTGTTACATCTCTTAACCTTCCTTTCCTCTCTTCCCATCTCCAAATGTTTTGTGATGGGACTTTTACCTTAACTCAAACTGATTGTAATGGTAGAAATTTTAGAAACTATGGCAGGCTGCTGAGGGATAAATTTCTGGGGAGAGTTTTGAGGAATCTCTCAGAAACTATGTGCTTTGTGTAAGGTTGCTTTTGGCTCTAGAGAATGAGCTGTTTTCCAGGTGTATTGTCAGCTTATGCATTTCGTGTAGACAGAGTACTCATGGGAGAATTCTGAAAAGATACTAGGGTTATAGAAGCAAGATGATGCTAGTTAAGTTAAATATTATTAAGTAAATAGAGATTCCAGCCACTAGTATTTCTAGCTGGGTGAGACTGGTAATACTACTTAAAAAGAAAACAAATATGCTACATTGGTAATAACTGTAGACCATGATGCAGTGTAGTAGTAAATAATGTCATTTATTTGTGGTGTTCTTAGAAGAGCTTGTGAATTTATTTTATTGACATTTTGTTACCATCAGTTGAGTTTCAAATATCTGGTTTTCAATTTGAGTATAGTGAAACCTTACTAATTCAATATCAACAATTTAAATTTATTGCGAATATCATCAGTGTTTGTTGGCTGAAGTTTACATCAGCATTGGATGTGAAAAAAAGGGTACCAGTAATCTAAAAATAAAAACAACGTAGTTTCAGCATGGCTAATATACTAAGAGAACAAATTATTTTCAATACTTAGTGAGCAATATGCAAATTCATGCTGTTCCTTACAAGTTAGGTTGGTCTATTTATTAATGTTTCCTTTTGGGACTATTATAAAATGACTATAACACAAGTACATTGTTGTAAAAACATTCAGTAAATTTAAGGATTAGTGCAACAATTGAGTCTAGAATTCAGGGACATTCCACTGATTCTAAAATACCATCAATTAGAATAATCAACATTTTGAAGATAATAGTTTTTTTGGGAAGTGTGGGATAGAACCTTATTTTAAATGGACAACATATTTTAAGACATCCAGTAAAAATGGGAAAAATTAACATCTAGAATCTAATTATTGAGGTTTACTCTAGGATTTGTTTATGCCTTTTAAAATCTGTTTGTTTCTTTATGATTTGTTTTATTTGTAATTTTAGAGAGATGAAATATGACTTTGATAAACTATTCATTTATAACTTTTGTAATTGACCCCTTATGCTTTTCCTTATCTTTTTTTGTGTCAGCTATGTGTAAATTTGAAACTAATTATGACACCAGATAAAGAATCCATTTAGAGTGACCTCATTGGAAAACAGCATTTTTGCAGAGATACTCTCCTTTAAGCAAATATGGTTAAATTACCATTTTGAAAATTTAACAAAAATATGTCATCTATTTCTAGAACTATGAAGAATGGTGGTGGTTCATGAAATAGAATTTTGATAATTACTAAAAAATCATTTTGTCAATTTTTTCCAGCAACTTTCTGATGTACCAGTCTCTTGATATACAAGAGGGATATGGTGAGACCTTGAACTCCAACTTTCTGTAATTCCACTGTTACATGTTATAACTTCACAGGCTTAACTTTCCCTATACATAAAAGAGGAGTAACTGTATCCACTGCCAACCTGTGAGGACCAGAGGATAATCAAATGGGATATGGCAGGATGGGTGGTGGTTACACTTTGTCCACTACCTGGTAATGGCAATTCAGTCACTGCTAACACAGAATTAGAAATGACAAGGTGTTATGTATTTTCAGGTCACCGGAGAATAGTCAGAACCATTAGTATTGAAAGCTATGAGTGTCTTGAGTCAAGACTAGCTTATGATGACATTTACTTTTATAGCTAACGAAATGGAGACAGAATAGATAGAATGGTTACAGGTAAGTGTACACAAGCCATTTTCTTTATTAAAGAGGCTTTTCTTGCTAAAAAGTATTTTTGAAAATTACCACTGGCCAAGTGTGGTGGCTCACACCTATAATCCTAGCACTTTGGGAGACTGAGGTGGGAGCTTGGGCAACAGAGCAAGACCATATCTCTTAAAAAGAAAAGAAAAGAAAAGAAAATGGCCACCTCTTTTGGTATATTTAAGACATCGTCACATTTTGTTTCCCATTTTGTTTTACTAAATAATTAGCTTTGTGAAATAGTTTGATTAGGAGAGGAAGCTTTTCATATTTCTTATTTAGCAGATATATACAATTTTGGTGACAAATACTATAATCTGATTTGACCTTGGCCTGAGGTTCACTAAGGAAATACTGTTAAACATTGCTTTCTGTTCAGGTAAATATACACACAGAAATAGAATAGCATACTCTCCAGCAAAGGAATGTTATTTACTTTCATTTTGAAGGATGTTGTCTTAAGCTTGTCTGTCTGAACTACAGATAATGACCCTCACTCATACTCTGGTTTGACAAACAAAATCCTCTGATTTGAGGATTTTGTTAATTTCTAGAGCAGGCTCAGGTGAAAATATCAGCCCGTGATTCTAAGGTGTTTCATTCCTATTTTTAAAGCAGTCGTTAGGTGGGACTGATGTAGGCAATGAAATGGGATTTTAGTTTGCAAATTAAGTCTTTAGTACTGCTGACATTTTCAGCATTTTAAATTCATTTCATTTTACAATAATTCCATCTTCTATATGAACCCATCAATTATATTTTATATGAGAAGTCAAATAACAATTTTCTATTCCCCCATGGCTAGGTGTTCTGAATAATGGCTTAAATCAGATGGGTTATCAACTTGATGACCTAGCCCAGTTGCTGTTATCTGAAATCCATTTTAACAATTATATACACTTGGGTAGTGGAAGCTTTAGATATTAAAAAAGTAAAACCCCTCACTGAGGAAGTGGCAATAAATTATTAAAATGCTGTGTTTTTGGAATTCAGATAGATTGTTTTTGAGACCATCACAGAGAGGAAATAACTTTGTTTTCCTTATCCATGCTTTTGTCTCACAGCAAAATATACTGTGACTCTATTTTAAAAAATGGCCTACTTTTCTGTGAACTTCCCTCTCTTGAAACTGGAAATTTTGCATGTGTCTATCTGCAAAAGAGGAAAAGAAGCAGATGTCAGGGATTTATAAAAGCTGCCTCAAGATTATGATATACTACTTTACAATGTTGGTCAATTTCAGGTACTTTTGACAGTTGTGAAACCAGAAGAACGATGGTTGATGTTCAAAGAGAAAGTTTTATTTATATGGAGTGAAATTTAAAAAATTTTCATCAGCTCTAAGATTCTTAGACTTAAAAAGAATCTTTCTATGGTGGTTTTATTGTCTCACTTTTCCTTCTTTGGTGAAGAATTAGTAGTAGTTTTTATTTAAAATGTCCAGTTGTTTCTATGTAATATCAGAATGTTTTGGAAATTCTAGTATGTCAGTGTCTAAGCTATGGCTCTTGGTTGCTGCATATACTTGGAAATTGCATTAAATTGTTAATATTTGTATTTAAAGTTATAGTTTGGGAAAAATCGTCATTGTCTTATTGGTCCCTAGCTCAGTGCCTTGCTTATTATGCACTGAATAAATTCTTGTTGAATGATTTGGGCATTGCAAAATTCTCATGTGCCTTCTGAGGCCTTCTAAATTGTGTTTATGTTGAGTGTATTTTATTAAGTTCCATTTGTAAATGGTTATATATGGTGACTGGTGAATTGGAGCGCTGCTTTCTCCAGCCCAATCATGGCATGGAGTATGAGAAGGAGGCATTATAAGGTAACACAATTAGAATGAGAGCTGTTTTGTTCGGTCACTTGAACTGATTTATCCCTGCTGAATTTAAAAGGCTAAGTTCTTTTCGATTTAGTTTGCTTGAACCTGACAGCTGTCTTTCAGTTTTTATTATATTTCCCCTTAGGCTGATCAGTTTTTGACAAGTGAGAAAAAATAGGTTAATCACTGACTGTTTGATTATTGGGTGATTTTTGTATTTTAATTATTGTGTAGACTTGGATTTGAGGATAAAATGACCTGCTAAATTTCATGAAAAAGAAAACAAAATGGAAAAAACTCTTTGTTTACATCTCACTATATCATTTTCTATATTGCTTTTGTAATCCAGAAATGCAGCCTTCTCTAACCTCTTCCCCTTCTCTGGCCCCCAGTATGTCATTAGATACCATCCAGTGGAAAGATATATGGGCTGAAAAGGTGGCATTAATGCTGCTGACTCTTAGATTCTCATAAGTGGGCTTTGAGCCATCCGTTGACATTTGTTTTTAAAACATCTTGTAAGCTATGCCATTTTATTTTACCAAGTTAAATAAAAAGCAGGATATATTCCTAAAAGGATGGACCTGAGTGGGGAATTCAGGTTTATTTTTTGTTTGCTTTGTACAAAGGAATTATATTTTAAAAACTGATAAATCTGCCATTGTTTATTCATGTATATTTGATGCTATTAAAGTTACACACATTCCTGCTCTGTGTGGGCCTGATTATTGGGATAACAAACGTTCTTCTGATCATTAACTTAGTTATCTTCTTCCAAGCTTCAGTTCAGAAATTACCTTCTCTGGGACCTACATCTCCTGACACCTTCACTTAGAATAAGGATTGAGTCTCCTCCTTCCCACAGAAGACACCTTGATAAGAGCATGTTGCTGTGATTTGTTTCCTTGTCTGCCTCTCATCCCCTTGAAGTGGAAAGTCCCAGAGACAGAAGTTCTATCTACTTTCGTATCTTTAACTCTAGCCCAGGGACTGCTGTAGAATAAACATTTGATACGTGGTTGTTAAAGGAATGAAATAACATAAAGGATAAGATGGATTTAAATTTCTAAATTATGGGATTCCTTTATGTTTTGAAATTTTGTCAGTCTTAAATCATGATCAGTATGCAAACATCTGATAGGTAATTTTTGATTTATAAGCTCTAGTCTTTGTAGAAGTACGTTTTCCTGTGAGTTTTTGAAGTGCTGTATTATAGTTTCTGCCTAGTAACCAGCATGCAGAAGCATAACTGGCATAAGTGGCCTTCCCATGGGGAGTGCTTGGCTTTTAATGGATCATTGTCACAAGGTGTATAGGTTGATTTCCTCAAAGGTGAGTGTGTTTCTTTCTCAGGAAGACTGGTGATGATACTAAGTTGGAGGGAGAGCTGTTTGACAAGCATATGGGAGGTCCATATTAGTGTTCACAGTGTACAAATTCAAATGAATAGAGATGTATAAGATTAGAAATTAGAACAGGATTAAAACATACTGTACATCCAGATAGGTGATGACTTACCATATATATACCAATAAAAAATCTTCAGGCCCAGCACAAGTACAGGCTGCTCATGAGTCAGCTCTCCTGATAGTATGTCTGCATGGTGAATGTTTTTAGAAAAGCTCAGTACTGGAATCCACACCAACAGACTGGGAGTGTAGTAAGGCACTTGCTCTTAGTCCCATCCTAATAGAAGATCACTGAAGCTGCACTACCCTAGATGTAGTTATATGGCTTCTGATTAAAGAAGGCCAGCTGAGGCTTTCCATTGTATTTTTGTTCTGAACCAATATTTTTAGTCTCTCAGATGGGCCAGGATATACCCTGTCTCACTAACACAGAAATACTTTAATTTCAAGGAGTAGAACACTAGGGAAACTATAGTTTCCTACATTAAAAAAAAATCATTGTTACTTCTGTTGATTGGCATTCAGCAACTAGAGGGGAATCTATATTGCCCTTACCTCTGGTCAGAATTCTCCCTAAGTACTCTGTCTCATTCCACATGCCCTTCCAGAAATGGATGTATTAAATTTTGGAGTATATTTTATTAAAAAAGTCCCCAAGATGATTAAAGGAGTTCAAATAAATTGTGACAGGAACTGAGAGATTATTCAGTCTGAACAAAAAAGAGTGAGTGGTGATTTAACTACAGGCTTTGATTATTAGAAAGTCTCTTTCTGTATTGGATCATACTCAGATGTTGTTCATCACCCCAGTCAACTAAAGAAGAGAAAATATTTGGAAGCATCAAAGAATTAGGTGATTTAAAAAAATTTTAACCAGTTAGGGGCATTTAACATGGGGATCGTTTATGGGAATCTTCTGAATGAAGAGAATAAATGATTCTCACTTATTTTTGTTGTAAATGTGAACTTTATGTGTGCTAAAGAATAGTCTGAGCCTTAAATTATGGCATTTTGAAGCTGGAAGCAACCTTGGAAATAAATCTGATTTTTCTCTCTGGCTCAGAACCCTCTATTTGCTGGGGAGAAGGATTGGGGTATATAGGGGAAACCTTTTATCTCTTACACTTGCTCATGCCTAAATTTAGGCATAACAAATTAGACTCCTAGAATTGGAAAGTATATCAGAATTCTAGCTCAGGCCATCCCTAATGTGGAACTCCTTGTCCAGAGTCTCTGATGGATGGAACCCTCCCCTGCATGAACACATCTAGTGAGAGGCAGCTTTTTATTCCATCGACCTCTCACTGCATCCTGGACAACCCTGTTTTCAAGAAATATTTTTTTATGCTTGATTACAGTCTGATGCTTTGAATATACATTGCTTGTTATTAGCATTACCCTACAGAGTTACATAGAATGAGCCTTATCT